>NW_027617082.1:0-150507 GCF_964187855.1 Myxine glutinosa | reverse complement strand
GAAAAACCACTTTTCGCACTTGTGTTGGTGCAGGAAACCACTTTTGCACTTGTATTAGTGTGGAAAAAACACTTTTTGCATTTGTGATAGTGTTGAAAAACCACTTGTCACACTTGTGTTAGTGTTCAAAAACCACTTTTCGCACTTGTGTTAGTGTTGAAAAACCACTTTTCGCACTTGTGTTGGTGCAGGAAACCACTTTTGCACTTGTATTAGTGTGGATAAACCACTTTTTGCACTTGTGATAGTGTTGAAAAACCACTTTTCGCACTTGTGTTAGTGTATAAAACCACTTTTCGCACTTGTGTTGGTGCAGGAAACCACTTTTGCACTTGTATTAGTGTGGAAAAACCACATTTCGCACTTGTGTTAGTGTTGAAAAACCACTTTTCGCACTTGTGTTAGTGTTGAAAAACCACTTTTCGCACTTGTGTTAGTGTTGAAAAACCACTTTTCGCACTTGTGTTGGTGCAGAAAACCACTTTTGCACTTGTATCAGTGTGGAAAAAACTCTTTTCGCACTTGTGTTGGTGCAGGAAACCACTTTTGCACTTGTATTAGTGTGGAAAAAACACTTTTTGCACTTGTGATAGTGTTGAAAAACCACTTTTCGCACTTGTGTTAGTGTTGAAAAACCACTTTTCGCACTTGTGTTGGTGCAGGAAACCACTTTTCGCACTTGTTTTGGTGCAGGAAACCACTTTTGCACTTGTATTAGTGTGGAAAAAACACTTTTCGCACTTGTGTTAGTGTTGAAAAACCACTTTTCGCACTTGTGTTAGTGTTGAAAAACCACTTTTTGCACTTGTGTTGGTGCAGGAAACCAATTTTGCACTTGTATTAGTGTGGAAAAACCACTTTTCGCACTTGTGTTAGTGTTGAAAAACCACTTTTCGCACTTGTGTTAGTGTTGAAAAACCACTTTTCGCACTTGTGTTAGTGTTGAAAAACCACTTTTCGCACTTGTGTTGGTGCAGGAAACCACTTTTGCACTTGTATTAGTGTGGAAAAAACACTTTTTGCACTTGTGATAGTGTTGAAAAAACCACTATTCGCACTTGTTTTAGTGTTGAAAAACCACTTTTCGCACTTGTGTTAGTGTTGAAAAACCACTTTTCGCACTTGTGTTGGTGCAGGAAACCTCTTTTGCACTTGTATTAGTGTGGAAAAAGCACTTTATGCACTTGTGATAGTGTTGAAAAACCACTTTTCGCACTTGTGTTAGTGTTGAAAAACCACTTTTCGCACTTGTGTTGGTGCAGGAAACCACTTTTGCACTTGTATTAGTGTGGAAAAAACACTTTTTGCATTTGTGATAGTGTTGAAAAACCACTTTTCGCACTTGTGTTGGTGCAGGAAACCACTTTTGCACTTGTATTAGTGTGGAAAAAACACTTTTTGAACTTGTGATAGTGTTGAAAAACCACTTTTCGCACTTGTGTTAGTGTTGAAAAACCACTTTTCGCACTTGTGTTGTTGCATGAAACCACTTTTGCACTTGTATTAGTGTGGAAAAACCACTTTTCGCACTTGTGTTAGTGTTGAAAAACCACTTTTCGCACTTGTGTTAGTGTTGGAAAACCACTTTTTGCACTTGTGTTGGTGCAGGAAACCACTTTTGCACTTGTATTAGTGTGGAAAAAACACTTTTTGCATTTGTGATAGTGTTGAAAAACCACTTGTCGCACTTGTGTTAGTGTTCAAAAACCACTTTTCGCACTTGTGTTAGTGTTGAAAACCCACTTTTCGCACTTGTGTTGGTGCAGGCAACCACTTTTGCACTTGTATTAGTGTGGATAAACCACTTTTTGCACTTGTGACAGTGTTGAAAAACCACTTTTCGCACTTGTGTTAGTGTTGAAAAACCACTTTTCGCACTTGTGTTGGTGAAGGAAACCACTTTTGCACTTGTATTGTGTGGAAAAACCACTTTTCGCACTTGTGTTAGTGTTGAAAAACCACTTTTCGCACTTGTGTTAGTGTTGAAAAACCACTTTTCGCACTTGTGTTAGTGTTGAAAAACCACTTTTCGCACTTGTGTTGGTGCAGGAAACCACTTTTGCACTTGTATTAGTGTTGAAAAACCACTTTTCGCACTTGTGTTAGTGTTGAAAAACCACTTTTTGCACTTGTGTTGGTGCAGGAAACCACTTTTCGCACTTGTGTTTGTGCAGGAAACCACTTTTGCACTTGTATTAGTGTGGAAAAAACACTTTTCGCACTTGTGTTAGTGTTGAAAAACCACTTTTCGCACTTGTGTTAGTGTTGAAAAACCACTTTTCGCACTTGTGCTAGTGTTGAAAAACCACTTTTCGCACTTGTGTTGGTGCAGGAAACCACTTTTGCACTTGCATTAGTGTGAAAAAAAACACTTTTCGCACTTGTGTTAGTGTTGAAAAACCACTTTTCGCACTTGTGTTGGTGCAGGAAACCACTTTTGCACTTGTATTAGTGTGGAAAAAACACTTTTTGCACTTGTGATAGTGTTGAAAAACCACTTTTCGCACTTGTGTTAGTGTTGAAAAACCACTTTTCGCACTTGTGTTGGTGCAGGAAACCACTTTTGCACTTGTATTAGTGTGGAAAAAACACTTTTTGAACTTGTGATAGTGTTGAAAAACCACTTTTCGCACTTGTGTTAGTGTTGAAAAACCACTTTTCGCACTTGTGTTGTTGCATGAAACCACTTTTGCACTTGTATTAGTGTGGAAAAAACCACTTTTCGCACTTGTGTTAGTGTTGAAAAACCACTTTTCGCACTTGTGTTAGTGTTGGAAAACCACTTTTTGCACTTGTGTTGGTGCAGGAAACCACTTTTGCACTTGTATTAGTGTGGAAAAAACACTTTTTGCATTTGTGATAGTGTTGAAAAACCACTTGTCGCACTTGTGTTAGTGTTCAAAAACCACTTTTCGCACTTGTGTTAGTGTTGAAAACCCACTTTTCGCACTTGTGTTGGTGCAGGAAACCACTTTTGCACTTGTATTAGTGTGGATAAACCACTTTTTGCACTTGTGACAGTGTTGAAAAACCACTTTTCGCACTTGTGTTAGTGTTGAAAAACCACTTTTCGCACTTGTGTTGGTGAAGGAAACCACTTTTGCACTTGTATTGTGTGGAAAAACCACTTTTCGCACTTGTGTTAGTGTTGAAAAACCACTTTTCGCACTTGTGTTAGTGTTGAAAAACCACTTTTCGCACTTGTGTTAGTGTTGAAAAACCACTTTTCGCACTTGTGTTGGTGCAGGAAACCACTTTTGCACTTGTATTAGTGTTGAAAAACCACTTTTCGCACTTGTGTTAGTGTTGAAAAACCACTTTTTGCACTTGTGTTGGTGCAGGAAACCACTTTTCGCACTTGTGTTTGTGCAGGAAACCACTTTTGCACTTGTATTAGTGTGGAAAAAACACTTTTCGCACTTGTGTTAGTGTTGAAAAAACACTTTTCGCACTTGTGTTAGTGTTGAAAAAACACTTTTCGCACTTGTGTTAGTGTTGAAAAACCACTTTTTGCATTTGTGTTGGTGCAGGAAACCAATTTTGCACTTGTATTAGTGTGGAAATACCACTTTTTGCACTTGTGATAGTGTTGAAAAACAACTTTTCGCACTTGTGTTAGTGTTGAAAAACCACTTTTCGCACTTGTGTTAGTGTTGAAAAACCACTTTTCGCACTTGTGTTGGTGCAGGAAACCACTTTTGCACTTGTATTAGTGTGGAAAAACCACTTTTCGCACTTGTGTTAGTGTTGAAAAAACACTTTTCGCACTTGTGTTAGTGTTGAAAAACCACTTTTCGCACTTGTGTTAGTGTTGAAAAACCACTTTTCGCACTTGTGTTGGTGCATGAAACCACTTTTGCACTTGTATTAGTGTGGAAAAAACACTTTTTGCACTTGTGATAGTGTTGAAAAACCACTTTTCGCACTTGTGTTAGTGTTGAAAAACCACTTTTCGCACTTGTGTTGGTGCAGGAAACCACTTTTCGCACTTGTTTTGGTGCAGGAAACCACTTTTGCACTTGTATTAGTGTGGAAAAAACACTTTTCGCACTTGTGTTAGTGTTGAAAAACCACTTTTCGCACTTGTGTTAGTGTTGAAAAACCACTTTTTGCACTTGTGTTGGTGCAGGAAACCAATTTTGCACTTGTATTAGTGTGGAAAAACCACTTTTCGCACTTGTGTTAGTGTTGAAAAACCACTTTTCGCACTTGTGTTAGTGTTGAAAAACCACTTTTCGCACTTGTGTTAGTGTTGAAAAACCACTTTTCGCACTTGTGTTGGTGCAGGAAACCACTTTTGCACTTGTAATAGTGTGGAAAAAACACTTTTTGCACTTGTGATAGTGTTGAAAAACCGCTTTTCGCACTTGTGTTAGTGTTGAAAAACCACTTTTCGCACTTGTGTTGGTGCAGGAAACCACTTTTGCACTTGTATTAGTGTGGAAAAAACACTTTTTGCACTTGTGATAGTGTTGAAAAACCACTATTCGCACTTGTTTTAGTGTTGAAAAACCACTTTTCGCACTTGTGTTAGTGTTGAAAAACCACTTTTCGCACTTGTGTTGGTGCAGGAAACCTCTTTTGCACTTGTATTAGTGTGGAAAAAGCACTTTATGCACTTGTGATAGTGTTGAAAAACCACTTTTCGCACTTGTGTTAGTGTTGAAAAACCACTTTTCGCACTTGTGTTGGTGCAGGAAACCACTTTTGCACTTGTATTAGTGTGGAAAAAACACTTTTTGCATTTGTGATAGTGTTGAAAAACCACTTTTCGCACTTGTGTTGGTGCAGGAAACCACTTTTGCACTTGTATTAGTGTGGAAAAAACACTTTTTGAACTTGTGATAGTGTTGAAAAACCACTTTTCGCACTTGTGTTAGTGTTGAAAAACCACTTTTCGCACTTGTGTTGTTGCATGAAACCACTTTTGCACTTGTATTAGTGTGGAAAAACCACTTTTCGCACTTGTGTTAGTGTTGAAAAACCACTTTTCGCACTTGTGTTAGTGTTGGAAAACCACTTTTTGCACTTGTGTTGGTGCAGGAAACCACTTTTGCACTTGTATTAGTGTGGAAAAAACACTTTTTGCATTTGTGATAGTGTTGAAAAACCACTTGTCGCACTTGTGTTAGTGTTCAAAAACCACTTTTCGCACTTGTGTTAGTGTTGAAAACCCACTTTTCGCACTTGTGTTGGTGCAGGCAACCACTTTTGCACTTGTATTAGTGTGGATAAACCACTTTTTGCACTTGTGACAGTGTTGAAAAACCACTTTTCGCACTTGTGTTAGTGTTGAAAAACCACTTTTCGCACTTGTGTTGGTGAAGGAAACCACTTTTGCACTTGTATTGTGTGGAAAAACCACTTTTCGCACTTGTGTTAGTGTTGAAAAACCACTTTTCGCACTTGTGTTAGTGTTGAAAAACCACTTTTCGCACTTGTGTTAGTGTTGAAAAACCACTTTTCGCACTTGTGTTGGTGCAGGAAACCACTTTTGCACTTGTATTAGTGTTGAAAAACCACTTTTCGCACTTGTGTTAGTGTTGAAAAACCACTTTTTGCACTTGTGTTGGTGCAGGAAACCACTTTTCGCACTTGTGTTTGTGCAGGAAACCACTTTTGCACTTGTATTAGTGTGGAAAAAACACTTTTCGCACTTGTGTTAGTGTTGAAAAAACACTTTTCGCACTTGTGTTAGTGTTGAAAAAACACTTTTCGCACTTGTGTTAGTGTTGAAAAACCACTTTTTGCATTTGTGTTGGTGCAGGAAACCAATTTTGCACTTGTATTAGTGTGGAAATACCACTTTTTGCACTTGTGATAGTGTTGAAAAACAACTTTTCGCACTTGTGTTAGTGTTGAAAAACCACTTTTCGCACTTGTGTTAGTGTTGAAAAACCACTTTTCGCACTTGTGTTGGTGCAGGAAACCACTTTTGCACTTGTATTAGTGTGGAAAAACCACTTTTCGCACTTGTGTTAGTGTTGAAAAAACACTTTTCGCACTTGTGTTAGTGTTGAAAAACCACTTTTCGCACTTGTGTTAGTGTTGAAAAACCACTTTTCGCACTTGTGTTGGTGCATGAAACCACTTTTGCACTTGTATTAGTGTGGAAAAAACACTTTTTGCACTTGTGATAGTGTTGAAAAACCACTTTTCGCACTTGTGTTAGTGTTGAAAAACCACTTTTCGCACTTGTGTTGGTGCAGGAAACCACTTTTCGCACTTGTTTTGGTGCAGGAAACCACTTTTGCACTTGTATTAGTGTGGAAAAAACACTTTTCGCACTTGTGTTAGTGTTGAAAAACCACTTTTCGCACTTGTGTTAGTGTTGAAAAATCACTTTTTGCACTTGTGTTGGTGCAGGAAACCAATTTTGCACTTGTATTAGTGTGGAAAAACCACTTTTCGCACTTGTGTTAGTGTTGAAAAACCACTTTTCGCACTTGTGTTAGTGTTGAAAAACCACTTTTCGCACTTGTGTTAGTGTTGAAAAACCACTTTTCGCACTTGTGTTGGTGCAGGAAACCACTTTTGCACTTGTAATAGTGTGGAAAAAACACTTTTTGCACTTGTGATAGTGTTGAAAAACCGCTTTTCGCACTTGTGTTAGTGTTGAAAAACCACTTTTCGCACTTGTGTTGGTGCAGGAAACCACTTTTGCACTTGTATTAGTGTGGAAAAAACACTTTTTGCACTTGTGATAGTGTTGAAAAACCACTATTCGCACTTGTTTTAGTGTTGAAAAACCACTTTTCGCACTTGTGTTAGTGTTGAAAAACCACTTTTTGCACTTGTGTTGGTGCAGGAAACCTCTTTTGCACTTGTATTAGTGTGGAAAAAGCACTTTATGCACTTGTGATAGTGTTGAAAAACCACTTTTCGCACTTGTGTTAGTGTTGAAAAACCACTTTTCGCACTTGTGTTGGTGCAGGAAACCACTTTTGCACTTGTATTAGTGTGGAAAAAACACTTTTTGCATTTGTGATAGTGTTGAAAAACCACTTGTCACACTTGTGTTAGTGTTCAAAAACCACTTTTCGCACTTGTGTTAGTGTTGAAAAACCACTTTTCGCACTTGTGTTGGTGCAGGAAACCACTTTTGCACTTGTATTAGTGTGGATAAACCACTTTTTGCACTTGTGATAGTGTTGAAAAACCACTTTTCGCACTTGTGTTAGTGTATAAAACCACTTTTCGCACTTGTGTTGGTGCAGGAAACCACTTTTGCACTTGTATTAGTGTGGAAAAACCACATTTCGCACTTGTGTTAGTGTTGAAAAACCACTTTTCGCACTTGTGTTAGTGTTGAAAAACCACTTTTCGCACTTGTGTTAGTGTTGAAAAACCACTTTTCGCACTTGTGTTGGTGCAGAAAACCACTTTTGCACTTGTATCAGTGTGGAAAAAACTCTTTTCGCACTTGTGTTGGTGCAGGAAACCACTTTTGCACTTGTATTAGTGTGGAAAAAACACTTTTTGCACTTGTGATAGTGTTGAAAAACCACTTTTCGCACTTGTGTTAGTGTTGAAAAACCACTTTTCGCACTTGTGTTGGTGCAGGAAACCACTTATGCACTTGTATTAGTGTGGAAAACCACTTTTCGCACTTGTGTTAGTGTTGAAAAACCACTTTTCGCACTTGTGTTAGTGTTGAAAAACCACTTTTCACACTTGTGTTGGTGCAGGAAACCACTTTTGCACTTGTATTAGTGTGGAAAAAACACTTTTTGCACTTGTGATAGTGTTGAAAAACCACTTTTCGCACTTGTGTTGGTGCAGGAAACCACTTTTGCACTTGTATTAGTGTGGAAAAACCACTTTTCGCACTTGTGTTAGTGTTGAAAAAACACTTTTCGCACTTGTGTTGGTGCAGGAAACCACTTTTGCACTTGTATTAGTGTGGAAAAAGCACTTTATGCACTTGTGATAGTGTTGAAAAACCACTTTTCGCACTTGTGTTAGTGTTGAAAAACCACTTTTCGCACTTGTGTTGGTGCAGGAAACCACTTTTGCACTTGTATTAGTGTGGAAAAAACACTTTTTGCATTTGTGATAGTGTTGAAAAACCACTTGTCACACTTGTGTTAGTGTTCAAAAACCACTTTTCGCACTTGTGTTAGTGTTGAAAAACCACTTTTCGCACTTGTGTTAGTGTTGAAAAACCACTTTTCGCACTTGTGTTGGTGCAGGAAACCACTTTTGCACTTGTATTAGTGTGGAAAAAACACTTTTTGCACTTGTGATAGTGTTGAAAAACCACTTTTCGCACTTGTGTTAGTGTTGAAAAACCACTTTTCGCACTTGTGTTGGTGCAGGAAACCACTTTTGCACTTGTATTAGTGTGAAAAAAACACTTTTTGCACTTGTGATAGTGTTGAAAAACCACTTTTCGCACCTGTGTTAGTGTTGAAAAACCACTTTTCGCACTTGTGTTGGTGCAGGAAACCACTTTTGCACTTGTATTAGTGTGGAAAAACCACTTTTCGCACTTGTGTTAGTGTTAAAAAACCACTTTTCGCACTTGTGTTAGTGTTGAAAAACCTCTTTTCGCACCTGTGTTGGTGCAGGAAACCACTTTTGCACTTGTATTAGTGTGGAAAAAACACTTTTGCACTTGAGATAGTGTTGAAAAACCACTTTTCGCACTTGTGTTAGTGTTGAAAAACCACTTTTCGCACTTGTGTTAGTGTTGAAAAACCACTTTTCGCACTTGTGTTGGTGCAGGAAACCACTTTTGCACTTGTATTAGTGTGGAAAAACCACTTTTTGCACTTGTGATAGTGTTGAAAAACAACTTTTCGCACTTGTGTTAGTGTTGAAAAACCACTTTTCGCACTTGTGTTGGTGCAGGAAACCACTTTTGCACTTGTATTAGTATGGAAAAACCACTTTTCGCACTTGTGTTAGTGTTGAAAAACCACTTTTCGCACTTGTGTTAGTGTTGAAAAACCACTTTTCGCACTTGTGCTAGTGTTGAAAAACCACTTTTCGCACTTGTGTTGGTGCAGGAAACCACTTTTGCACTTGCATTAGTGTGAAAAAAACACTTTTCGCACTTGTGTTAGTGTTGAAAAACCACTTTTCGCACTTGTGTTGGTGCAGGAAACCACTTTTGCACTTGTATTAGTGTGGAAAAAACACTTTTTGCACTTGTGATAGTGTTGAAAAACCACTTTTCGCACTTGTGTTAGTGTTGAAAAACCACTTTTCGCACTTGTGTTGGTGCAGGAAACCACTTTTGCACTTGTATTAGTGTGGAAAAACCACTTTTCGCACTTGTGTTAGTGTTAAAAAACCACTTTTCGCACTTGTGTTAGTGTTGAAAAACCTCTTTTCGCACCTGTGTTGGTGCAGGAAACCACTTTTGCACTTGTATTAGTGTGGAAAAAACACTTTTTGCATTTGTGATGGTGTTGAAAAACCACTTTTTGCACTTGTGTTATTGTTGAAAAACCACATTTCGCACTTGTGTTGGTGCAGGAAACCACTTTTGCACTTGTATTAGTGTGGAAAAAACACTTTTCGCACTTGTGTTAGTGTTGAAAAAACACTTTTCGCACTTGTGTTAGTGTTGAAAAAACACTTTTCGCACTTGTGTTAGTGTTGAAAAACCACTTTTTGCATTTGTGTTGGTGCAGGAAACCAATTTTGCACTTGTATTAGTGTGGAAATACCACTTTTTGCACTTGTGATAGTGTTGAAAAACAACTTTTCGCACTTGTGTTAGTGTTGAAAAACCACTTTTCGCACTTGTGTTAGTGTTGAAAAACCACTTTTCGCACTTGTGTTGGTGCAGGAAACCACTTTTGCACTTGTATTAGTGTGGAAAAACCACTTTTCGCACTTGTGTTAGTGTTGAAAAAACACTTTTCGCACTTGTGTTAGTGTTGAAAAACCACTTTTCGCACTTGTGTTAGTGTTGAAAAACCACTTTTCGCACTTGTGTTGGTGCATGAAACCACTTTTGCACTTGTATTAGTGTGGAAAAAACACTTTTTGCACTTGTGATAGTGTTGAAAAACCACTTTTCGCACTTGTGTTAGTGTTGAAAAACCACTTTTCGCACTTGTGTTGGTGCAGGAAACCACTTTTCGCACTTGTTTTGGTGCAGGAAACCACTTTTGCACTTGTATTAGTGTGGAAAAAACACTTTTCGCACTTGTGTTAGTGTTGAAAAACCACTTTTCGCACTTGTGTTAGTGTTGAAAAACCACTTTTTGCACTTGTGTTGGTGCAGGAAACCAATTTTGCACTTGTATTAGTGTGGAAAAACCACTTTTCGCACTTGTGTTAGTGTTGAAAAACCACTTTTCGCACTTGTGTTAGTGTTGAAAAACCACTTTTCGCACTTGTGTTAGTGTTGAAAAACCACTTTTCGCACTTGTGTTGGTGCAGGAAACCACTTTTGCACTTGTAATAGTGTGGAAAAAACACTTTTTGCACTTGTGATAGTGTTGAAAAACCGCTTTTCGCACTTGTGTTAGTGTTGAAAAACCACTTTTCGCACTTGTGTTGGTGCAGGAAACCACTTTTGCACTTGTATTAGTGTGGAAAAAACACTTTTTGCACTTGTGATAGTGTTGAAAAACCACTATTCGCACTTGTTTTAGTGTTGAAAAACCACTTTTCGCACTTGTGTTAGTGTTGAAAAACCACTTTTCGCACTTGTGTTGGTGCAGGAAACCTCTTTTGCACTTGTATTAGTGTGGAAAAAGCACTTTATGCACTTGTGATAGTGTTGAAAAACCACTTTTCGCACTTGTGTTAGTGTTGAAAAACCACTTTTCGCACTTGTGTTGGTGCAGGAAACCACTTTTGCACTTGTATTAGTGTGGAAAAAACACTTTTTGCATTTGTGATAGTGTTGAAAAACCACTTTTCGCACTTGTGTTGGTGCAGGAAACCACTTTTGCACTTGTATTAGTGTGGAAAAAACACTTTTTGAACTTGTGATAGTGTTGAAAAACCACTTTTCGCACTTGTGTTAGTGTTGAAAAACCACTTTTCGCACTTGTGTTGTTGCATGAAACCACTTTTGCACTTGTATTAGTGTGGAAAAACCACTTTTCGCACTTGTGTTAGTGTTGAAAAACCACTTTTCGCACTTGTGTTAGTGTTGGAAAACCACTTTTTGCACTTGTGTTGGTGCAGGAAACCACTTTTGCACTTGTATTAGTGTGGAAAAAACACTTTTTGCATTTGTGATAGTGTTGAAAAACCACTTGTCGCACTTGTGTTAGTGTTCAAAAACCACTTTTCGCACTTGTGTTAGTGTTGAAAACCCACTTTTCGCACTTGTGTTGGTGCAGGCAACCACTTTTGCACTTGTATTAGTGTGGATAAACCACTTTTTGCACTTGTGACAGTGTTGAAAAACCACTTTTCGCACTTGTGTTAGTGTTGAAAAACCACTTTTCGCACTTGTGTTGGTGAAGGAAACCACTTTTGCACTTGTATTGTGTGGAAAAACCACTTTTCGCACTTGTGTTAGTGTTGAAAAACCACTTTTCGCACTTGTGTTAGTGTTGAAAAACCACTTTTCGCACTTGTGTTAGTGTTGAAAAACCACTTTTCGCACTTGTGTTGGTGCAGGAAACCACTTTTGCACTTGTATTAGTGTTGAAAAACCACTTTTCGCACTTGTGTTAGTGTTGAAAAACCACTTTTTGCACTTGTGTTGGTGCAGGAAACCACTTTTCGCACTTGTGTTTGTGCAGGAAACCACTTTTGCACTTGTATTAGTGTGGAAAAAACACTTTTCGCACTTGTGTTAGTGTTGAAAAAACACTTTTCGCACTTGTGTTAGTGTTGAAAAAACACTTTTCGCACTTGTGTTAGTGTTGAAAAACCACTTTTTGCATTTGTGTTGGTGCAGGAAACCAATTTTGCACTTGTATTAGTGTGGAAATACCACTTTTTGCACTTGTGATAGTGTTGAAAAACAACTTTTCGCACTTGTGTTAGTGTTGAAAAACCACTTTTCGCACTTGTGTTAGTGTTGAAAAACCACTTTTCGCACTTGTGTTGGTGCAGGAAACCACTTTTGCACTTGTATTAGTGTGGAAAAACCACTTTTCGCACTTGTGTTAGTGTTGAAAAAACACTTTTCGCACTTGTGTTAGTGTTGAAAAACCACTTTTCGCACTTGTGTTAGTGTTGAAAAACCACTTTTCGCACTTGTGTTGGTGCATGAAACCACTTTTGCACTTGTATTAGTGTGGAAAAAACACTTTTTGCACTTGTGATAGTGTTGAAAAACCACTTTTCGCACTTGTGTTAGTGTTGAAAAACCACTTTTCGCACTTGTGTTGGTGCAGGAAACCACTTTTCGCACTTGTTTTGGTGCAGGAAACCACTTTTGCACTTGTATTAGTGTGGAAAAAACACTTTTCGCACTTGTGTTAGTGTTGAAAAACCACTTTTCGCACTTGTGTTAGTGTTGAAAAATCACTTTTTGCACTTGTGTTGGTGCAGGAAACCAATTTTGCACTTGTATTAGTGTGGAAAAACCACTTTTCGCACTTGTGTTAGTGTTGAAAAACCACTTTTCGCACTTGTGTTAGTGTTGAAAAACCACTTTTCGCACTTGTGTTAGTGTTGAAAAACCACTTTTCGCACTTGTGTTGGTGCAGGAAACCACTTTTGCACTTGTAATAGTGTGGAAAAAACACTTTTTGCACTTGTGATAGTGTTGAAAAACCGCTTTTCGCACTTGTGTTAGTGTTGAAAAACCACTTTTCGCACTTGTGTTGGTGCAGGAAACCACTTTTGCACTTGTATTAGTGTGGAAAAAACACTTTTTGCACTTGTGATAGTGTTGAAAAACCACTATTCGCACTTGTTTTAGTGTTGAAAAACCACTTTTCGCACTTGTGTTAGTGTTGAAAAACCACTTTTTGCACTTGTGTTGGTGCAGGAAACCTCTTTTGCACTTGTATTAGTGTGGAAAAAGCACTTTATGCACTTGTGATAGTGTTGAAAAACCACTTTTCGCACTTGTGTTAGTGTTGAAAAACCACTTTTCGCACTTGTGTTGGTGCAGGAAACCACTTTTGCACTTGTATTAGTGTGGAAAAAACACTTTTTGCATTTGTGATAGTGTTGAAAAACCACTTGTCACACTTGTGTTAGTGTTCAAAAACCACTTTTCGCACTTGTGTTAGTGTTGAAAAACCACTTTTCGCACTTGTGTTGGTGCAGGAAACCACTTTTGCACTTGTATTAGTGTGGATAAACCACTTTTTGCACTTGTGATAGTGTTGAAAAACCACTTTTCGCACTTGTGTTAGTGTATAAAACCACTTTTCGCACTTGTGTTGGTGCAGGAAACCACTTTTGCACTTGTATTAGTGTGGAAAAACCACATTTCGCACTTGTGTTAGTGTTGAAAAACCACTTTTCGCACTTGTGTTAGTGTTGAAAAACCACTTTTCGCACTTGTGTTAGTGTTGAAAAACCACTTTTCGCACTTGTGTTGGTGCAGAAAACCACTTTTGCACTTGTATCAGTGTGGAAAAAACTCTTTTCGCACTTGTGTTGGTGCAGGAAACCACTTTTGCACTTGTATTAGTGTGGAAAAAACACTTTTTGCACTTGTGATAGTGTTGAAAAACCACTTTTCGCACTTGTGTTAGTGTTGAAAAACCACTTTTCGCACTTGTGTTGGTGCAGGAAACCACTTATGCACTTGTATTAGTGTGGAAAACCACTTTTCGCACTTGTGTTAGTGTTGAAAAACCACTTTTCGCACTTGTGTTAGTGTTGAAAAACCACTTTTCACACTTGTGTTGGTGCAGGAAACCACTTTTGCACTTGTATTAGTGTGGAAAAAACACTTTTTGCACTTGTGATAGTGTTGAAAAACCACTTTTCGCACTTGTGTTGGTGCAGGAAACCACTTTTGCACTTGTATTAGTGTGGAAAAACCACTTTTTGCACTTGTGTTAGTGTTGAAAAAACACTTTTCGCACTTGTGTTGGTGCAGGAAACCACTTTTGCACTTGTATTAGTGTGGAAAAAGCACTTTATGCACTTGTGATAGTGTTGAAAAACCACTTTTCGCACTTGTGTTAGTGTTGAAAAACCACTTTTCGCACTTGTGTTGGTGCAGGAAACCACTTTTGCACTTGTATTAGTGTGGAAAAAACACTTTTTGCATTTGTGATAGTGTTGAAAAACCACTTGTCACACTTGTGTTAGTGTTCAAAAACCACTTTTCGCACTTGTGTTAGTGTTGAAAAACCACTTTTCGCACTTGTGTTAGTGTTGAAAAACCACTTTTCGCACTTGTGTTGGTGCAGGAAACCACTTTTGCACTTGTATTAGTGTGGAAAAAACACTTTTTGCACTTGTGATAGTGTTGAAAAACCACTTTTCGCACTTGTGTTAGTGTTGAAAAACCACTTTTCGCACTTGTGTTGGTGCAGGAAACCACTTTTGCACTTGTATTAGTGTGAAAAAAACACTTTTTGCACTTGTGATAGTGTTGAAAAACCACTTTTCGCACCTGTGTTAGTGTTGAAAAACCACTTTTCGCACTTGTGTTGGTGCAGGAAACCACTTTTGCACTTGTATTAGTGTGGAAAAACCACTTTTCGCACTTGTGTTAGTGTTAAAAAACCACTTTTCGCACTTGTGTTAGTGTTGAAAAACCTCTTTTCGCACCTGTGTTGGTGCAGGAAACCACTTTTGCACTTGTATTAGTGTGGAAAAAACACTTTTGCACTTGAGATAGTGTTGAAAAACCACTTTTCGCACTTGTGTTAGTGTTGAAAAACCACTTTTCGCACTTGTGTTAGTGTTGAAAAACCACTTTTCGCACTTGTGTTGGTGCAGGAAACCACTTTTGCACTTGTATTAGTGTGGAAAAACCACTTTTTGCACTTGTGATAGTGTTGAAAAACAACTTTTCGCACTTGTGTTAGTGTTGAAAAACCACTTTTCGCACTTGTGTTGGTGCAGGAAACCACTTTTGCACTTGTATTAGTATGGAAAAACCACTTTTCGCACTTGTGTTAGTGTTGAAAAACCACTTTTCGCACTTGTGTTAGTGTTGAAAAACCACTTTTCGCACTTGTGCTAGTGTTGAAAAACCACTTTTCGCACTTGTGTTGGTGCAGGAAACCACTTTTGCACTTGCATTAGTGTGAAAAAAACACTTTTCGCACTTGTGTTAGTGTTGAAAAACCACTTTTCGCACTTGTGTTGGTGCAGGAAACCACTTTTGCACTTGTATTAGTGTGGAAAAAACACTTTTTGCACTTGTGATAGTGTTGAAAAACCACTTTTCGCACTTGTGTTAGTGTTGAAAAACCACTTTTCGCACTTGTGTTGGTGCAGGAAACCACTTTTGCACTTGTATTAGTGTGGAAAAACCACTTTTCGCACTTGTGTTAGTGTTAAAAAACCACTTTTCGCACTTGTGTTAGTGTTGAAAAACCTCTTTTCGCACCTGTGTTGGTGCAGGAAACCACTTTTGCACTTGTATTAGTGTGGAAAAAACACTTTTTGCATTTGTGATGGTGTTGAAAAACCACTTTTTGCACTTGTGTTATTGTTGAAAAACCACATTTCGCACTTGTGTTGGTGCAGGAAACCACTTTTGCACTTGTATTAGTGTGAAAAAAACACTTTTCGCACTTGTGTTAGTGTTGAAAAACCACTTTTCGCACTTGTGTTGGTGCAGGAAACCACTTTTGCACTTGTATTAGTGTGGAAAAAACACTTTTTGAACTTGTGATAGTGTTGAAAAACCACTTTTCGCACTTGTGTTAGTGTTGAAAAACCACTTTTCGCACTTGTGTTGTTGCATGAAACCACTTTTGCACTTGTATTAGTGTGGAAAAACCACTTTTCGCACTTGTGTTAGTGTTGAAAAACCACTTTTCGCACTTGTGTTAGTGTTGGAAAACCACTTTTTGCACTTGTGTTGGTGCAGGAAACCACTTTTGCACTTGTATTAGTGTGGAAAAAACACTTTTTGCATTTGTGATAGTGTTGAAAAACCACTTGTCGCACTTGTGTTAGTGTTCAAAAACCACTTTTCGCACTTGTGTTAGTGTTGAAAACCCACTTTTTGCACTTGTGTTGGTGCAGGAAACCACTTTTGCACTTGTATTAGTGTGGATAAACCACTTTTTGCACTTGTGACAGTGTTGAAAAACCACTTTTCGCACTTGTGTTAGTGTTGAAAAACCACTTTTCGCACTTGTGTTGGTGAAGGAAACCACTTTTGCACTTGTATTGTGTGGAAAAACCACTTTTCGCACTTGTGTTAGTGTTGAAAAACCACTTTTCGCACTTGTGTTAGTGTTGAAAAACCACTTTTCGCACTTGTGTTAGTGTTGAAAAACGACTTTTCGCACTTGTGTTGGTGCAGGAAACCACTTTTGCACTTGTATTAGTGTTGAAAAACCACTTTTCGCACTTGTGTTAGTGTTGAAAAACCACTTTTTGCACTTGTGTTGGTGCAGGAAACCACTTTTCGCACTTGTGTTTGTGCAGGAAACCACTTTTGCACTTGTATTAGTGTGGAAAAAACACTTTTCGCACTTGTGTTAGTGTTGAAAAAACACTTTTCGCACTTGTGTTAGTGTTGAAAAAACACTTTTCGCACTTGTGTTAGTGTTGAAAAACCACTTTTTGCATTTGTGTTGGTGCAGGAAACCAATTTTGCACTTGTATTAGTGTGGAAATACCACTTTTTGCACTTGTGATAGTGTTGAAAAACAACTTTTCGCACTTGTGTTAGTGTTGAAAAACCACTTTTCGCACTTGTGTTAGTGTTGAAAAACCACTTTTCGCACTTGTGTTGGTGCAGGAAACCACTTTTGCACTTGTATTAGTGTGGAAAAACCACTTTTCGCACTTGTGTTAGTGTTGAAAAAACACTTTTCGCACTTGTGTTAGTGTTGAAAAACCACTTTTCGCACTTGTGTTAGTGTTGAAAAACCACTTTTCGCACTTGTGTTGGTGCATGAAACCACTTTTGCACTTGTATTAGTGTGGAAAAAACACTTTTTGCACTTGTGATAGTGTTGAAAAACCACTTTTCGCACTTGTGTTAGTGTTGAAAAACCACTTTTCGCACTTGTGTTGGTGCAGGAAACCACTTTTCGCACCTGTTTTGGTGCAGGAAACCACTTTTGCACTTGTATTAGTGTGGAAAAAACACTTTTCGCACTTGTGTTAGTGTTGAAAAACCACTTTTCGCACTTGTGTTAGTGTTGAAAAACCACTTTTTGCACTTGTGTTGGTGCAGGAAACCAATTTTGCACTTGTATTAGTGTGGAAAAACCACTTTTCGCACTTGTGTTAGTGTTGAAAAACCACTTTTCGCACTTGTGTTAGTGTTGAAAAACCACTTTTCGCACTTGTGTTAGTGTTGAAAAACCACTTTTCGCACTTGTGTTGGTGCAGGAAACCACTTTTGCACTTGTAATAGTGTGGAAAAAACACTTTTTGCACTTGTGATAGTGTTGAAAAACCGCTTTTCGCACTTGTGTTAGTGTTGAAAAACCACTTTTCGCACTTGTGTTGGTGCAGGAAACCACTTTTGCACTTGTATTAGTGTGGAAAAAACACTTTTTGCACTTGTGATAGTGTTGAAAAACCACTATTCGCACTTGTTTTAGTGTTGAAAAACCACTTTTCGCACTTGTGTTAGTGTTGAAAAACCACTTTTCGCACTTGTGTTGGTGCAGGAAACCTCTTTTGCACTTGTATTAGTGTGGAAAAAGCACTTTATGCACTTGTGATAGTGTTGAAAAACCACTTTTCGCACTTGTGTTAGTGTTGAAAAACCACTTTTCGCACTTGTGTTGGTGCAGGAAACCACTTTTGCACTTGTATTAGTGTGGAAAAAACACTTTTTGCATTTGTGATAGTGTTGAAAAACCACTTTTCGCACTTGTGTTGGTGCAGGAAACCACTTTTGCACTTGTATTAGTGTGGAAAAAACACTTTTTGAACTTGTGATAGTGTTGAAAAACCACTTTTCGCACTTGTGTTAGTGTTGAAAAACCACTTTTCGCACTTGTGTTGTTGCATGAAACCACTTTTGCACTTGTATTAGTGTGGAAAAACCACTTTTCGCACTTGTGTTAGTGTTGAAAAACCACTTTTCGCACTTGTGTTAGTGTTGGAAAACCACTTTTTGCACTTGTGTTGGTGCAGGAAACCACTTTTGCACTTGTATTAGTGTGGAAAAAACACTTTTTGCATTTGTGATAGTGTTGAAAAACCACTTGTCGCACTTGTGTTAATGTTCAAAAACCACTTTTCGCACTTGTGTTAGTGTTGAAAACCCACTTTTCGCACTTGTGTTGGTGCAGGAAACCACTTTTGCACTTGTATTAGTGTGGATAAACCACTTTTTGCACTTGTGACAGTGTTGAAAAACCACTTTTCGCACTTGTGTTAGTGTTGAAAAACCACTTTTCGCACTTGTGTTGGTGAAGGAAACCACTTTTGCACTTGTATTGTGTGGAAAAACCACTTTTCGCACTTGTGTTAGTGTTGAAAAACCACTTTTCGCACTTGTGTTAGTGTTGAAAAACCACTTTTCACACTTGTGTTAGTGTTGAAAAACCACTTTTCGCACTTGTGTTGGTGCAGGAAACCACTTTTGCACTTGTATTAGTGTTGAAAAACCACTTTTCGCACTTGTGTTAGTGTTGAAAAACCACTTTTTGCACTTGTGTTGGTGCAGGAAACCACTTTTCGCACTTGTGTTTGTGCAGGAAACCACTTTTGCACTTGTATTAGTGTGGAAAAAACACTTTTCGCACTTGTGTTAGTGTTGAAAAAACACTTTTCGCACTTGTGTTAGTGTTGAAAAAACACTTTTCGCACTTGTGTTAGTGTTGAAAAACCACTTTTTGCATTTGTGTTGGTGCAGGAAACCAATTTTGCACTTGTATTAGTGTGGAAATACCACTTTTTGCACTTGTGATAGTGTTGAAAAACAACTTTTCGCACTTGTGTTAGTGTTGAAAAACCACTTTTCGCACTTGTGTTAGTGTTGAAAAACCACTTTTCGCACTTGTGTTGGTGCAGGAAACCACTTTTGCACTTGTATTATTGTGGAAAAACCACTTTTCGCACTTGTGTTAGTGTTGAAAAAACACTTTTCGCACTTGTGTTAGTGTTGAAAAACCACTTTTCGCACTTGTGTTAGTGTTGAAAAACCACTTTTCGCACTTGTGTTGGTGCATGAAACCACTTTTGCACTTGTATTAGTGTGGAAAAAACACTTTTTGCACTTGTGATAGTGTTGAAAAACCACTTTTCGCACTTGTGTTAGTGTTGAAAAACCACTTTTCGCACTTGTGTTGGTGCAGGAAACCACTTTTCGCACTTGTTTTGGTGCAGGAAACCACTTTTGCACTTGTATTAGTGTGGAAAAAACACTTTTCGCACTTGTGTTAGTGTTGAAAAACCACTTTTCGCACTTGTGTTAGTGTTGAAAAACCACTTTTTGCACTTGTGTTGGTGCAGGAAACCAATTTTGCACTTGTATTAGTGTGGAAAAACCACTTTTCGCACTTGTGTTAGTGTTGAAAAACCACTTTTTGCACTTGTGTTAGTGTTGAAAAACCACTTTTCGCACTTGTGTTAGTGTTGAAAAACCACTTTTCGCACTTGTGTTGGTGCAGGAAACCACTTTTGCACTTGTAATAGTGTGGAAAAAACACTTTTTGCACTTGTGATAGTGTTGAAAAACCGCTTTTCGCACTTGTGTTAGTGTTGAAAAACCACTTTTCGCACTTGTGTTGGTGCAGGAAACCACTTTTGCACTTGTATTAGTGTGGCAAAAACACTTTTTGCACTTGTGATAGTGTTGAAAAACCACTATTCACACTTGTTTTAGTGTTGAAAAACCACTTTTCGCACTTGTGTTAGTGTTGAAAAACCACTTTTCGCACTTGTGTTGGTGCAGGAAACCTCTTTTGCACTTGTATTAGTGTGGAAAAAGCACTTTATGCACTTGTGATAGTGTTGAAAAACCACTTTTCGCACTTGTGTTAGTGTTGAAAAACCACTTTTCGCACTTGTGTTGGTGCAGGAAACCACTTTTGCACTTGTATTAGTGTGGAAAAAACACTTTTTGCATTTGTGATAGTGTTGAAAAACCACTTGTCACACTTGTGTTGGTGTTCAAAAACCACTTTTCGCACTTGTGTTAGTGTTGAAAAACCACTTTTCGCACTTGTGTTGGTGCAGGAAACCACTTTTGCACTTGTATTAGTGTGGATAAACCACTTTTTGCACTTGTGATAGTGTTGAAAAACCACTTTTCGCACTTGTGTTAGTGTATAAAACCACTTTTCGCACTTGTGTTGGTGCAGGAAACCACTTTTGCACTTGTATTAGTGTGGAAAAACCACATTTCGCACTTGTGTTAGTGTTGAAAAACCACTTTTCGCACTTGTGTTAGTGTTGAAAAACCACTTTTCGCACTTGTGTTAGTGTTGAAAAACCACTTTTCGCACTTGTGTTGGTGCAGAAAACCACTTTTGCACTTGTATCAGTGTGGAAAAAACTCTTTTCGCACTTGTGTTGGTGCAGGAAACCACTTTTGCACTTGTATTAGTGTGGAAAAAACACTTTTTGCACTTGTGATAGTGTTGAAAAACCACTTTTCGCACTTGTGTTAGTGTTGAAAAACCACTTTTCGCACTTGTGTTGGTGCAGGAAACCACTTATGCACTTGTATTAGTGTGGAAAACCACTTTTCGCACTTGTGTTAGTGTTGAAAAACCACTTTTCGCACTTGTGTTAGTGTTGAAAAACCACTTTTCACACTTGTGTTGGTGCAGGAAACCACTTTTGCACTTGTATTAGTGTGGAAAAAACACTTTTTGCACTTGTGATAGTGTTGAAAAACCACTTTTCGCACTTGTGTTGGTGCAGGAAACCACTTTTGCACTTGTATTAGTGTGGAAAAACCACTTTTCGCACTTGTGTTAGTGTTGAAAAAACACTTTTCGCACTTGTGTTGGTGCAGGAAACCACTTTTGCACTTGTATTAGTGTGGAAAAAGCACTTTATGCACTTGTGATAGTGTTGAAAAACCACTTTTCGCACTTGTGTTAGTGTTGAAAAACCACTTTTCGCACTTGTGTTGGTGCAGGAAACCACTTTTGCACTTGTATTAGTGTGGAAAAAACACTTTTTGCATTTGTGATAGTGTTGAAAAACCACTTGTCACACTTGTGTTAGTGTTCAAAAACCACTTTTCGCACTTGTGTTAGTGTTGAAAAACCACTTTTCGCACTTGTGTTAGTGTTGAAAAACCACTTTTCGCACTTGTGTTGGTGCAGGAAACCACTTTTGCACTTGTATTGGTGTGGAAAAAACACTTTTTGCACTTGTGATAGTGTTGAAAAACACTTTTCGCACTTGTGTTAGTGTTGAAAAACCACTTTTCGCACTTGTGTTGGTGCAGGAAACCACTTTTGCACTTGTATTAGTGTGAAAAAAACACTTTTTGCACTTGTGATAGTGTTGAAAAACCACTTTTCGCACTTGTGTTAGTGTTGAAAAACCACTTTTCGCACTTGTGTTGGTGCAGGAAACCACTTTTGCACTTGTATTAGTGTGGAAAAACCACTTTTCGCACTTGTGTTAGTGTTAAAAAACCACTTTTCGCACTTGTGTTAGTGTTGAAAAACCTCTTTTCGCACCTGTGTTGGTGCAGGAAACCACTTTTGCACTTGTATTAGTGTGGAAAAAACACTTTTGCACTTGAGATAGTGTTGAAAAACCACTTTTCGCACTTGTGTTAGTGTTGAAAAACCACTTTTCGCACTTGTGTTAGTGTTGAAAAACCACTTTTCGCACTTGTGTTGGTGCAGGAAACCACTTTTGCACTTGTATTAGTGTGGAAAAACCACTTTTTGCACTTGTGATAGTGTTGAAAAACAACTTTTCGCACTTGTGTTAGTGTTGAAAAACCACTTTTCGCACTTGTGTTGGTGCAGGAAACCACTTTTGCACTTGTATTAGTATGGAAAAACCACTTTTCGCACTTGTGTTAGTGTTGAAAAACCACTTTTCGCACTTGTGTTAGTGTTGAAAAACCACTTTTCGCACTTGTGCTAGTGTTGAAAAACCACTTTTCGCACTTGTGTTGGTGCAGGAAACCACTTTTGCACTTGCATTAGTGTGAAAAAAACACTTTTCGCACTTGTGTTAGTGTTGAAAAACCACTTTTCGCACTTGTGTTGGTGCAGGAAACCACTTTTGCACTTGTATTAGTGTGGAAAAAACACTTTTTGCACTTGTGATAGTGTTGAAAAACCACTTTTCGCACTTGTGTTAGTGTTGAAAAACCACTTTTCGCACTTGTGTTGGTGCAGGAAACCACTTTTGCACTTGTATTAGTGTGGAAAAACCACTTTTCGCACTTGTGTTAGTGTTAAAAAACCACTTTTCGCACTTGTGTTAGTGTTGAAAAACCTCTTTTCGCACCTGTGTTGGTGCAGGAAACCACTTTTGCACTTGTATTAGTGTGGAAAAAACACTTTTGCACTTGAGATAGTGTTGAAAAACCACTTTTCGCACTTGTGTTAGTGTTGAAAAACCACTTTTCGCACTTGTGTTGTTGCATGAAACCACTTTTGCACTTGTATTAGTGTGGAAAAACCACTTTTCGCACTTGTGTTAGTGTTGAAAAACCACTTTTCGCACTTGTGTTAGTGTTGAAAAACCACTTTTCGCACTTGTGTTGGTGCAGGAAACCACTTTTGCACTTGTATTAGTGTGGAAAAACCACTTTTTGCACTTGTGATAGTGTTGAAAAACAACTTTTCGCACTTGTGTTAGTGTTGAAAAACCACTTTTCGCACTTGTGTTGGTGCAGGAAACCACTTTTGCACTTGTATTAGTATGGAAAAACCACTTTTCGCACTTGTGTTAGTGTTGAAAAACCACTTTTCGCACTTGTGTTAGTGTTGAAAAACCACTTTTCGCACTTGTGCTAGTGTTGAAAAACCACTTTTCGCACTTGTGTTGGTGCAGGAAACCACTTTTGCACTTGCATTAGTGTGAAAAAAACACTTTTCGCACTTGTGTTAGTGTTGAAAAACCACTTTTCGCACTTGTGTTGGTGCAGGAAACCACTTTTGCACTTGTATTAGTGTGGAAAAAACACTTTTTGCACTTGTGATAGTGTTGAAAAACCACTTTTCGCACTTGTGTTAGTGTTGAAAAACCACTTTTCGCACTTGTGTTGGTGCAGGAAACCACTTTTGCACTTGTATTAGTGTGGAAAAACCACTTTTCGCACTTGTGTTAGTGTTAAAAAACCACTTTTCGCACTTGTGTTAGTGTTGAAAAACCTCTTTTCGCACCTGTGTTGGTGCAGGAAACCACTTTTGCACTTGTATTAGTGTGGAAAAAACACTTTTGCACTTGAGATAGTGTTGAAAAACCACTTTTCGCACTTGTGTTAGTGTTGAAAAACCACTTTTCGCACTTGTGTTGTTGCATGAAACCACTTTTGCACTTGTATTAGTGTGGAAAAACCACTTTTCGCACTTGTGTTAGTGTTGAAAAACCACTTTTCGCACTTGTGTTAGTGTTGGAAAACCACTTTTTGCACTTGTGTTGGTGCAGGAAACCACTTTTGCACTTGTATTAGTGTGGAAAAAACACTTTTTGCATTTGTGATAGTGTTGAAAAACCACATGTCGCACTTGTGTTAGTGTTCAAAAACCACTTTTCGCACTTGTGTTAGTGTTGAAAACCCACTTTTCGCACTTGTGTTGGTGCAGGAAACCACTTTTGCACTTGTATTAGTGTGGATAAACCACTTTTTGCACTTGTGACAGTGTTGAAAAACCACTTTTCGCACTTGTGTTAGTGTTGAAAAACCACTTTTCGCACTTGTGTTGGTGAAGGAAACCACTTTTGCACTTGTATTGTGTGGAAAAACCACTTTTCGCACTTGTGTTAGTGTTGAAAAACCACTTTTCGCACTTGTGTTAGTGTTGAAAAACCACTTTTCGCACTTGTGTTAGTGTTGAAAAACCACTTTTCGCACTTGTGTTGGTGCAGGAAACCACTTTTGCACTTATATTAGTGTTGAAAAACCACTTTTCGCACTTGTGTTAGTGTTGAAAAACCACTTTTTGCACTTGTGTTGGTGCAGGAAACCACTTTTCGCACTTGTGTTTGTGCAGGAAACCACTTTTGCACTTGTATTAGTGTGGAAAAAACACTTTTCGCACTTGTGTTAGTGTTGAAAAAACACTTTTCGCACTTGTGTTAGTGTTGAAAAAACACTTTTCGCACTTGTGTTAGTGTTGAAAAACCACTTTTTGCACTTGTGTTGGTGCAGGAAACCAATTTTGCACTTGTATTAGTGTGGAAATACCACTTTTTGCACTTGTGATAGTGTTGAAAAACAACTTTTCGCACTTGTGTTAGTGTTGAAAAACCACTTTTCGCACTTGTGTTAGTGTTGAAAAACCACTTTTCGCACTTGTGTTGGTGCAGGAAACCACTTTTGCACTTGTATTAGTGTGGAAAAACCACTTTTCGCACTTGTGTTAGTGTTGAAAAAACACTTTTCGCACTTGTGTTAGTGTTGAAAAACCACTTTTCGCACTTGTGTTAGTGTTGAAAAACCACTTTTCGCACTTGTGTTGGTGCATGAAACCACTTTTGCACTTGTATTAGTGTGGAAAAAACACTTTTTGCACTTGTGATAGTGTTGAAAAACCACTTTTCGCACTTGTGTTAGTGTTGAAAAACCACTTTTCGCACTTGTGTTGGTGCAGGAAACCACTTTTCGCACTTGTTTTGGTGCAGGAAACCACTTTTGCACTTGTATTAGTGTGGAAAAAACACTTTTCGCACTTGTGTTGGTGCAGGAAACCACTTTTGCACTTGTATTAGTGTGGAAAAAACACTTTTTGCATTTGTGATAGTGTTGAAAAACCACTTGTCACACTTGTGTTAGTGTTCAAAAACCACTTTTCGCACTTGTGTTAGTGTTGAAAAACCACTTTTCGCACTTGTGTTAGTGTTGAAAAACCACTTTTCGCACTTGTGTTGGTGCAGGAAACCACTTTTGCACTTGTATTAGTGTGGAAAAAACACTTTTTGCACTTGTGTTGGTGCAGGAAACCACTTTTGCACTTGTATTAGTGTGAAAAAAACACTTTTTGCACTTGTGATAGTGTTGAAAAACCACTTTTCGCACTTGTGTTAGTGTTGAAAAACCACTTTTCGCACTTGTGTTGGTGCAGGAAACCACTTTTGCACTTGTATTAGTGTTGAAAAACCACTTTTCGCACTTGTGTTAGTGTTGAAAAACCACTTTTCGCACTTGTGTTGGTGAAGGAAACCACTTTTGCACTTGTATTGTGTGGAAAAACCACTTTTCGCACTTGTGTTAGTGTTGAAAAACCACTTTTCGCACTTGTGTTAGTGTTGAAAAACCACTTTTCGCACTTGTGTTAGTGTTGAAAAACCACTTTTCGCACTTGTGTTGGTGCAGGAAACCACTTTTGCACTTATATTAGTGTTGAAAAACCACTTTTCGCACTTGTGTTAGTGTTGAAAAACCACTTTTTGCACTTGTGTTGGTGCAGGAAACCACTTTTCGCACTTGTGTTTGTGCAGGAAACCACTTTTGCACTTGTATTAGTGTGGAAAAAACACTTTTCGCACTTGTGTTAGTGTTGAAAAAACACTTTTCGCACTTGTGTTAGTGTTGAAAAAACACTTTTCGCACTTGTGTTAGTGTTGAAAAACCACTTTTTGCACTTGTGTTGGTGCAGGAAACCAATTTTGCACTTGTATTAGTGTGGAAATACCACTTTTTGCACTTGTGATAGTGTTGAAAAACAACTTTTCGCACTTGTGTTAGTGTTGAAAAACCACTTTTCGCACTTGTGTTAGTGTTGAAAAACCACTTTTCGCACTTGTGTTGGTGCAGGAAACCACTTTTGCACTTGTATTAGTGTGGAAAAACCACTTTTCGCACTTGTGTTAGTGTTGAAAAAACACTTTTCGCACTTGTGTTAGTGTTGAAAAACCACTTTTCGCACTTGTGTTAGTGTTGAAAAACCACTTTTCGCACTTGTGTTGGTGCATGAAACCACTTTTGCACTTGTATTAGTGTGGAAAAAACACTTTTTGCACTTGTGATAGTGTTGAAAAACCACTTTTCGCACTTGTGTTAGTGTTGAAAAACCACTTTTCGCACTTGTGTTGGTGCAGGAAACCACTTTTCGCACTTGTTTTGGTGCAGGAAACCACTTTTGCACTTGTATTAGTGTGGAAAAAACACTTTTCGCACTTGTGTTAGTGTTGAAAAACCACTTTTCGCACTTGTGTTAGTGTTGAAAAACCACTTTTTGCACTTGTGTTGGTGCAGGAAACCAATTTTGCACTTGTATTAGTGTGGAAAAACCACTTTTCGCACTTGTGTTAGTGTTGAAAAACCACTTTTCGCACTTGTGTTAGTGTTGAAAAACCACTTTTCGCACTTGTGTTAGTGTTGAAAAACCACTTTTCGCACTTGTGTTGGTGCAGGAAACCACTTTTGCACTTGTAATAGTGTGGAAAAAACACTTTTTGCACTTGTGATAGTGTTGAAAAACCGCTTTTCGCACTTGTGTTAGTGTTGAAAAACCACTTTTCGCACTTGTGTTGGTGCAGGAAACCACTTTTGCACTTGTATTAGTGTGGAAAAAACACTTTTTGCACTTGTGATAGTGTTGAAAAACCACTATTCGCACTTGTTTTAGTGTTGAAAAACCACTTTTCGCACTTGTGTTAGTGTTGAAAAACCACTTTTCGCACTTGTGTTGGTGCAGGAAACCTCTTTTGCACTTGTATTAGTGTGGAAAAAGCACTTTATGCACTTGTGATAGTGTTGAAAAACCACTTTTCGCACTTGTGTTAGTGTTGAAAAACCACTTTTCGCACTTGTGTTGGTGCAGGAAACCACTTTTGCACTTGTATTAGTGTGGAAAAAACACTTTTTGCATTTGTGATAGTGTTGAAAAACCACTTGTCACACTTGTGTTAGTGTTCAAAAACCACTTTTCGCACTTGTGTTAGTGTTGAAAAACCACTTTTCGCACTTGTGTTGGTGCAGGAAACCACTTTTGCACTTGTATTAGTGTGGATAAACCACTTTTTGCACTTGTGATAGTGTTGAAAAACCACTTTTCGCACTTGTGTTAGTGTATAAAACCACTTTTCGCACTTGTGTTGGTGCAGGAAACCACTTTTGCACTTGTATTAGTGTGGAAAAACCACATTTCGCACTTGTGTTAGTGTTGAAAAACCACTTTTCGCACTTGTGTTAGTGTTGAAAAACCACTTTTCGCACTTGTGTTAGTGTTGAAAAACCACTTTTCGCACTTGTGTTGGTGCAGAAAACCACTTTTGCACTTGTATCAGTGTGGAAAAAACTCTTTTCGCACTTGTGTTGGTGCAGGAAACCACTTTTGCACTTGTATTAGTGTGGAAAAAACACTTTTTGCACTTGTGATAGTGTTGAAAAACGACTTTTCGCACTTGTGTTAGTGTTGAAAAACCACTTTTCGCACTTGTGTTGGTGCAGGAAACCACTTATGCACTTGTATTAGTGTGGAAAACCACTTTTCGCACTTGTGTTAGTGTTGAAAAACCACTTTTCGCACTTGTGTTAGTGTTGAAAAACCACTTTTCACACTTGTGTTGGTGCAGGAAACCACTTTTGCACTTGTATTAGTGTGGAAAAAACACTTTTTGCACTTGTGATAGTGTTGAAAAACCACTTTTCGCACTTGTGTTGGTGCAGGAAACCACTTTTGCACTTGTATTAGTGTGGAAAAACCACTTTTCGCACTTGTGTTAGTGTTGAAAAACCACTTTTCGCACTTGTGTTGGTGCAGGAAACCACTTTTGCACTTGTATTAGTGTGGAAAAAACACTTTTTGCATTTGTGATAGTGTTGAAAAACCACTTGTCACACTTGTGTTAGTGTTCAAAAACCACTTTTCGCACTTGTGTTAGTATTGAAAAACCACTTTTCGCACTTGTGTTAGTGTTGAAAAACCACTTTTCGCACTTGTGTTGGTGCAGGAAACCACTTTTGCACTTGTATTAGTTTGGAAAAAACACTTTTTGCACTTGTGATAGTGTTGAAAAACCACTTTTCGCACTTGTGTTAGTGTTGAAAAACCACTTTTCGCACTTGTGTTGGTGCAGGAAACCACTTTTGCACTTGTATTAGTGTGAAAAAAACACTTTTTGCACTTGTGATAGTGTTGAAAAACCACTTTTCGCACTTGTGTTAGTGTTGAAAAACCACTTTTCGCACTTGTGTTGGTGCAGGAAACCACTTTTGCACTTGTATTAGTGTGGAAAAACCACTTTTTGCACTTGTGTTAGTGTTAAAAAACCACTTTTCGCACTTGTGTTAGTGTTGAAAAACCTCTTTTCGCACCTGTGTTGGTGCAGGAAACCACTTTTGCACTTGTATTAGTGTGGAAAAACCACTTTTCGCACTTGTGTTAGTGTTGAAAAAACACTTTTCGCACTTGTGTTAGTGTTGAAAAACCACTTTTCGCACTTGTGTTAGTGTTGAAAAACCACTTTTCGCACTTGTGTTGGTGCATGAAACCACTTTTGCACTTGTATTAGTGTGGAAAAAACACTTTTTGCACTTGTGATAGTGTTGAAAAACCACTTTTCGCACTTGTGTTAGTGTTGAAAAACCACTTTTCGCACTTGTGTTGGTGCAGGAAACCACTTTTCGCACTTGTTTTGGTGCAGGAAACCACTTTTGCACTTGTATTAGTGTGGAAAAAACACTTTTCGCACTTGTGTTAGTGTTGAAAAACCACTTTTCGCACTTGTGTTAGTGTTGAAAAACCACTTTTTGCACTTGTGTTGGTGCAGGAAACCAATTTTGCACTTGTATTAGTGTGGAAAAACCACTTTTCGCACTTGTGTTAGTGTTGAAAAACCACTTTTCGCACTTGTGTTAGTGTTGAAAAACCACTTTTCGCACTTGTGTTAGTGTTGAAAAACCACTTTTCGCACTTGTGTTGGTGCAGGAAACCACTTTTGCACTTGTAATAGTGTGGAAAAAACACTTTTTGCACTTGTGATAGTGTTGAAAAACCGCTTTTCGCACTTGTGTTAGTGTTGAAAAACCACTTTTCGCACTTGTGTTGGTGCAGGAAACCACTTTTGCACTTGTATTAGTGTGGAAAAAACACTTTTTGCACTTGTGATAGTGTTGAAAAACCACTATTCGCACTTGTTTTAGTGTTGAAAAACCACTTTTCGCACTTGTGTTAGTGTTGAAAAACCACTTTTCGCACTTGTGTTGGTGCAGGAAACCTCTTTTGCACTTGTATTAGTGTGGAAAAAGCACTTTATGCACTTGTGATAGTGTTGAAAAACCACTTTTCGCACTTGTGTTAGTGTTGAAAAACCACTTTTCGCACTTGTGTTGGTGCAGGAAACCACTTTTGCACTTGTATTAGTGTGGAAAAAACACTTTTTGCATTTGTGATAGTGTTGAAAAACCACTTGTCACACTTGTGTTAGTGTTCAAAAACCACTTTTCGCACTTGTGTTAGTGTTGAAAAACCACTTTTCGCACTTGTGTTGGTGCAGGAAACCACTTTTGCACTTGTATTAGTGTGGATAAACCACTTTTTGCACTTGTGATAGTGTTGAAAAACCACTTTTCGCACTTGTGTTAGTGTATAAAACCACTTTTCGCACTTGTGTTGGTGCAGGAAACCACTTTTGCACTTGTATTAGTGTGGAAAAACCACATTTCGCACTTGTGTTAGTGTTGAAAAACCACTTTTGCACTTGTATTAGTGTGGAAAAACCACATTTCACACTTGTGTTAGTGTTGAAAAACCACTTTTCGCACTTGTGTTAGTGTTGAAAAACCACTTTTCGCACTTGTGTTAGTGTTGAAAAACCACTTTTCGCACTTGTGTTGGTGCAGGAAACCACTTTTGCACTTGTATTAGTGTGGAAAAAACACTTTTTGCACTTGTGATAGTGTTGAAAAACCACTTTTCGCACTTGTGTTAGTGTTGAAAAACCACTTTTCGCACTTGTGTTGGTGCAGGAAACCACTTTTGCACTTGTATTAGTGTGAAAAAAACACTTTTTGCACTTGTGATAGTGTTGAAAAACCACTTTTCGCACTTGTGTTAGTGTTGAAAAACCACTTTTCGCACTTGTGTTGGTGCAGGAAACCACTTTTGCACTTGTATTAGTGTTGAAAAACCACTTTTCGCACTTGTGTTAGTGTTGAAAAACCACTTTTCGCACTTGTGTTGGTGAAGGAAACCACTTTTGCACTTGTATTGTGTGGAAAAACCACTTTTCGCACTTGTGTTAGTGTTGAAAAACCACTTTTCGCACTTGTGTTAGTGTTGAAAAACCACTTTTCGCACTTGTGTTAGTGTTGAAAAACCACTTTTCGCACTTGTGTTGGTGCAGGAAACCACTTTTGCACTTATATTAGTGTTGAAAAACCACTTTTCGCACTTGTGTTAGTGTTGAAAAACCACTTTTTGCACTTGTGTTGGTGCAGGAAACCACTTTTCGCACTTGTGTTTGTGCAGGAAACCACTTTTGCACTTGTATTAGTGTGGAAAAAACACTTTTCGCACTTGTGTTAGTGTTGAAAAAACACTTTTCGCACTTGTGTTAGTGTTGAAAAAACACTTTTCGCACTTGTGTTAGTGTTGAAAAACCACTTTTTGCACTTGTGTTGGTGCAGGAAACCAATTTTGCACTTGTATTAGTGTGGAAATACCACTTTTTGCACTTGTGATAGTGTTGAAAAACAACTTTTCGCACTTGTGTTAGTGTTGAAAAACCACTTTTCGCACTTGTGTTAGTGTTGAAAAACCACTTTTCGCACTTGTGTTGGTGCAGGAAACCACTTTTGCACTTGTATTAGTGTGGAAAAACCACTTTTCGCACTTGTGTTAGTGTTGAAAAAACACTTTTCGCACTTGTGTTAGTGTTGAAAAACCACTTTTCGCACTTGTGTTAGTGTTGAAAAACCACTTTTCGCACTTGTGTTGGTGCATGAAACCACTTTTGCACTTGTATTAGTGTGGAAAAAACACTTTTTGCACTTGTGATAGTGTTGAAAAACCACTTTTCGCACTTGTGTTAGTGTTGAAAAACCACTTTTCGCACTTGTGTTGGTGCAGGAAACCACTTTTCGCACTTGTTTTGGTGCAGGAAACCACTTTTGCACTTGTATTAGTGTGGAAAAAACACTTTTCGCACTTGTGTTAGTGTTGAAAAACCACTTTTCGCACTTGTGTTAGTGTTGAAAAACCACTTTTTGCACTTGTGTTGGTGCAGGAAACCAATTTTGCACTTGTATTAGTGTGGAAAAACCACTTTTCGCACTTGTGTTAGTGTTGAAAAACCACTTTTCGCACTTGTGTTAGTGTTGAAAAACCACTTTTCGCACTTGTGTTAGTGTTGAAAAACCACTTTTCGCACTTGTGTTGGTGCAGGAAACCACTTTTGCACTTGTAATAGTGTGGAAAAAACACTTTTTGCACTTGTGATAGTGTTGAAAAACCGCTTTTCGCACTTGTGTTAGTGTTGAAAAACCACTTTTCGCACTTGTGTTGGTGCAGGAAACCACTTTTGCACTTGTATTAGTGTGGAAAAAACACTTTTTGCACTTGTGATAGTGTTGAAAAACCACTATTCGCACTTGTTTTAGTGTTGAAAAACCACTTTTCGCACTTGTGTTAGTGTTGAAAAACCACTTTTCGCACTTGTGTTGGTGCAGGAAACCTCTTTTGCACTTGTATTAGTGTGGAAAAAGCACTTTATGCACTTGTGATAGTGTTGAAAAACCACTTTTCGCACTTGTGTTAGTGTTGAAAAACCACTTTTCGCACTTGTGTTGGTGCAGGAAACCACTTTTGCACTTGTATTAGTGTGGAAAAAACACTTTTTGCATTTGTGATAGTGTTGAAAAACCACTTGTCACACTTGTGTTAGTGTTCAAAAACCACTTTTCGCACTTGTGTTAGTGTTGAAAAACCACTTTTCGCACTTGTGTTGGTGCAGGAAACCACTTTTGCACTTGTATTAGTGTGGATAAACCACTTTTTGCACTTGTGATAGTGTTGAAAAACCACTTTTCGCACTTGTGTTAGTGTATAAAACCACTTTTCGCACTTGTGTTGGTGCAGGAAACCACTTTTGCACTTGTATTAGTGTGGAAAAACCACATTTCGCACTTGTGTTAGTGTTGAAAAACCACTTTTCGCACTTGTGTTAGTGTTGAAAAACCACTTTTCGCACTTGTGTTAGTGTTGAAAAACCACTTTTCGCACTTGTGTTGGTGCAGAAAACCACTTTTGCACTTGTATCAGTGTGGAAAAAACTCTTTTCGCACTTGTGTTGGTGCAGGAAACCACTTTTGCACTTGTATTAGTGTGGAAAAAACACTTTTTGCACTTGTGATAGTGTTGAAAAACGACTTTTCGCACTTGTGTTAGTGTTGAAAAACCACTTTTCGCACTTGTGTTGGTGCAGGAAACCACTTATGCACTTGTATTAGTGTGGAAAACCACTTTTCGCACTTGTGTTAGTGTTGAAAAACCACTTTTCGCACTTGTGTTAGTGTTGAAAAACCACTTTTCACACTTGTGTTGGTGCAGGAAACCACTTTTGCACTTGTATTAGTGTGGAAAAAACACTTTTTGCACTTGTGATAGTGTTGAAAAACCACTTTTCGCACTTGTGTTGGTGCAGGAAACCACTTTTGCACTTGTATTAGTGTGGAAAAACCACTTTTCGCACTTGTGTTAGTGTTGAAAAACCACTTTTCGCACTTGTGTTGGTGCAGGAAACCACTTTTGCACTTGTATTAGTGTGGAAAAAAACACTTTTTGCATTTGTGATAGTGTTGAAAAACCACTTGTCACACTTGTGTTAGTGTTCAAAAACCACTTTTCGCACTTGTGTTAGTATTGAAAAACCACTTTTCGCACTTGTGTTAGTGTTGAAAAACCACTTTTCGCACTTGTGTTGGTGCAGGAAACCACTTTTGCACTTGTATTAGTGTGGAAAAAACACTTTTTGCACTTGTGATAGTGTTGAAAAACCACTTTTCGCACTTGTGTTAGTGTTGAAAAACCACTTTTCGCACTTGTGTTGGTGCAGGAAACCACTTTTGCACTTGTATTAGTGTGAAAAAAACACTTTTTGCACTTGTGATAGTGTTGAAAAACCACTTTTCGCACTTGTGTTAGTGTTGAAAAACCACTTTTCGCACTTGTGTTGGTGCAGGAAACCACTTTTGCACTTGTATTAGTGTGGAAAAACCACTTTTTGCACTTGTGTTAGTGTTAAAAAACCACTTTTCGCACTTGTGTTAGTGTTGAAAAACCTCTTTTCGCACCTGTGTTGGTGCAGGAAACCACTTTTGCACTTGTATTAGTGTGGAAAAACCACTTTTCGCACTTGTGTTAGTGTTGAAAAAACACTTTTCGCACTTGTGTTAGTGTTGAAAAACCACTTTTCGCACTTGTGTTAGTGTTGAAAAACCACTTTTCGCACTTGTGTTGGTGCATGAAACCACTTTTGCACTTGTATTAGTGTGGAAAAAACACTTTTTGCACTTGTGATAGTGTTGAAAAACCACTTTTCGCACTTGTGTTAGTGTTGAAAAACCACTTTTCGCACTTGTGTTGGTGCAGGAAACCACTTTTCGCACTTGTTTTGGTGCAGGAAACCACTTTTGCACTTGTATTAGTGTGGAAAAAACACTTTTCGCACTTGTGTTAGTGTTGAAAAACCACTTTTCGCACTTGTGTTAGTGTTGAAAAACCACTTTTTGCACTTGTGTTGGTGCAGGAAACCAATTTTGCACTTGTATTAGTGTGGAAAAACCACTTTTCGCACTTGTGTTAGTGTTGAAAAACCACTTTTCGCACTTGTGTTAGTGTTGAAAAACCACTTTTCGCACTTGTGTTAGTGTTGAAAAACCACTTTTCGCACTTGTGTTGGTGCAGGAAACCACTTTTGCACTTGTAATAGTGTGGAAAAAACACTTTTTGCACTTGTGATAGTGTTGAAAAACCGCTTTTCGCACTTGTGTTAGTGTTGAAAAACCACTTTTCGCACTTGTGTTGGTGCAGGAAACCACTTTTGCACTTGTATTAGTGTGGAAAAAACACTTTTTGCACTTGTGATAGTGTTGAAAAACCACTATTCGCACTTGTTTTAGTGTTGAAAAACCACTTTTCGCACTTGTGTTAGTGTTGAAAAACCACTTTTCGCACTTGTGTTGGTGCAGGAAACCTCTTTTGCACTTGTATTAGTGTGGAAAAAGCACTTTATGCACTTGTGATAGTGTTGAAAAACCACTTTTCGCACTTCTGTTAGTGTTGAAAAACCACTTTTCGCACTTGTGTTGGTGCAGGAAACCACTTTTGCACTTGTATTAGTGTGGAAAAAACACTTTTTGCATTTGTGATAGTGTTGAAAAACCACTTGTCACACTTGTGTTAGTGTTCAAAAACCACTTTTCGCACTTGTGTTAGTGTTGAAAAACCACTTTTCGCACTTGTGTTGGTGCAGGAAACCACTTTTGCACTTGTATTAGTGTGGATAAACCACTTTTTGCACTTGTGATAGTGTTGAAAAACCACTTTTCGCACTTGTGTTAGTGTATAAAACCACTTTTCGCACTTGTGTTGGTGCAGGAAACCACTTTTGCACTTGTATTAGTGTGGAAAAACCACATTTCGCACTTGTGTTAGTGTTGAAAAACCACTTTTCGCACTTGTGTTAGTGTTGAAAAACCACTTTTCGCACTTGTGTTAGTGTTGAAAAACCACTTTTCGCACTTGTGTTGGTGCAGAAAACCACTTTTGCACTTGTATCAGTGTGGAAAAAACTCTTTTCGCACTTGTGTTGGTGCAGGAAACCACTTTTGCACTTGTATTAGTGTGGAAAAAACACTTTTTGCACTTGTGATAGTGTTGAAAAACGACTTTTCGCACTTGTGTTAGTGTTGAAAAACCACTTTTCGCACTTGTGTTGGTGCAGGAAACCACTTATGCACTTGTATTAGTGTGGAAAACCACTTTTCGCACTTGTGTTAGTGTTGAAAAACCACTTTTCGCACTTGTGTTAGTGTTGAAAAACCACTTTTCACACTTGTGTTGGTGCAGGAAACCACTTTTGCACTTGTATTAGTGTGGAAAAAACACTTTTTGCACTTGTGATAGTGTTGAAAAACCACTTTTCGCACTTGTGTTGGTGCAGGAAACCACTTTTGCACTTGTATTAGTGTGGAAAAACCACTTTTCGCACTTGTGTTAGTGTTGAAAAACCACTTTTCGCACTTGTGTTGGTGCAGGAAACCACTTTTGCACTTGTATTAGTGTGGAAAAAACACTTTTTGCATTTGTGATAGTGTTGAAAAACCACTTGTCACACTTGTGTTAGTGTTCAAAAACCACTTTTCGCACTTGTGTTAGTGTTGAAAAACCACTTTTCGCACTTGTGTTAGTGTTGAAAAACCACTTTTCGCACTTGTGTTGGTGCAGGAAACCACTTTTGCACTTGTATTAGTGTGGAAAAAACACTTTTTGCACTTGTGATAGTGTTGAAAAACCACTTTTCGCACTTGTGTTAGTGTTGAAAAACCACTTTTCGCACTTGTGTTGGTGCAGGAAACCACTTTTGCACTTGTATTAGTGTGAAAAAAACACTTTTTGCACTTGTGATAGTGTTGAAAAACCACTTTTCGCACTTGTGTTAGTGTTGAAAAAACCACTTTTCGCACTTGTGTTGGTGCAGGAAACCACTTTTGCACTTGTATTAGTGTGGAAAAACCACTTTTTGCACTTGTGTTAGTGTTAAAAAACCACTTTTCGCACTTGTGTTAGTGTTGAAAAACCTCTTTTCGCACCTGTGTTGGTGCAGGAAACCACTTTTACACTTGTATTAGTGTGGAAAAAACACTTTTGCACTTGAGATAGTGTTGAAAAACCACTTTTCGCACTTGTGTTAGTGTTGAAAAACCACTTTTCGCACTTGTGTTAGTGTTGAAAAACCACTTTTCCCACTTGTGTTGGTGCAGGAAACCACTTTTGCACTTGTATTAGTTTGGAAAAACCACTTTTTGCACTTGTGATAGTGTTGAAAAACAACTTTTCGCACTTGTGTTAGTGTTGAAAAACCACTTTTCGCACTTGTGTTGGTGCAGGAAACCACTTTTGCACTTGTATTAGTATGGAAAAACCACTTTTCGCACTTGTGTTAGTGTTGAAATACCACTTTTCGCACTTGTGTTAGTGTTGAAAAACCACTTTTCGCACTTGTGCTAGTGTTGAAAAACCACTTTTCGCACTTGTGTTGGTGCAGGAAACCACTTTTGCACTTGCATTAGTGTGAAAAAAACACTTTTCGCACTTGTGTTAGTGTTGAAAAACCACTTTTCGCACTTGTGTTGGTGCAGGAAACCACTTTTGCACTTGTATTAGTGTGAAAAAACACTTTTTGCACTTGTGATAGTGTTGAAAAACCACTTTTCGCACTTGTGTTAGTGTTGAAAAACCACTTTTCGCACTTGTGTTGGTGCAGGAAACCACTTTTGCACTTGTATTAGTGTGGAAAAACCACTTTTCGCACTTGTGTTAGTGTTAAAAAACCACTTTTCGCACTTGTGTTAGTGTTGAAAAACCTCTTTTCGCACCTGTGTTGGTGCAGGAAACCACTTTGCACTTGTATTAGTGTGGAAAAAACACTTTTGCACTTGAGATAGTGTTGAAAAACCACTTTTCGCACTTGTGTTAGTGTTGAAAAACCACTTTTCGCACTTGTGTTAGTGTTGAAAAACCACTTTTTGCACTTGTGTTGGTGCAGGAAACCAATTTTGCACTTGTATTAGTGTGGAAAAACCACTTTTCGCACTTGTGTTAGTGTTGAAAAACCACTTTTCGCACTTGTGTTAGTGTTGAAAAACCACTTTTCGCACTTGTGTTAGTGTTGAAAAACCACTTTTCGCACTTGTGTTGGTGCAGGAAACCACTTTTGCACTTGTAATAGTGTGGAAAAAACACTTTTTGCACTTGTGATAGTGTTGAAAAACCGCTTTTCGCACTTGTGTTAGTGTTGAAAAACCACTTTTCGCACTTGTGTTGGTGCAGGAAACCACTTTTGCACTTGTATTAGTGTGGAAAAAACACTTTTTGCATTTGTGATAGTGTTGAAAAACCACTTGTCACACTTGTGTTAGTGTTCAAAAACCACTTTTCGCACTTGTGTTAGTGTTGAAAAACCACTTTTCGCACTTGTGTTGGTGCAGGAAACCACTTTTGCACTTGTATTAGTGTGGATAAACCACTTTTTGCACTTGTGATAGTGTTGAAAAACCACTTTTCGCACTTGTGTTAGTGTATAAAACCACTTTTCGCACTTGTGTTGGTGCAGGAAACCACTTTTGCACTTGTATTAGTGTGGAAAAACCACATTTCGCACTTGTGTTAGTGTTGAAAAACCACTTTTCGCACTTGTGTTAGTGTTGAAAAACCACTTTTCGCACTTGTGTTAGTGTTGAAAAACCACTTTTCGCACTTGCGTTGGTGCAGAAAACCACTTTTGCACTTGTATCAGTGTGGAAAAAACTCTTTTCGACTTGTGTTGGTGCAGGAAACCACTTTTGCACTTGTATTAGTGTGGAAAAAACACTTTTTGCACTTGTGATAGTGTTGAAAAACCACTTTTCGCACTTGTGTTTGTGTTGAAAAACCACTTTTCGCACTTGTGTTGGTGCAGGAAACCACTTATGCACTTGTATTAGTGTGGAAAACCACTTTTCGCACTTGTGTTAGTGTTGAAAAACCACTTTTCGCACTTGTGTTAGTGTTGAAAAACCACTTTTCGCACTTGTGTTGGTGCAGGAAACCACTTTTGCACTTGTATTAGTGTGGAAAAAACACTTTTTGCACTTGTGATAGTGTTGAAAAACCACTTTTCGCACTTGTGTTGGTGCAGGAAACCACTTTTGCACTTGTATTAGTGTGGAAAAACCACTTTTCGCACTTGTGTTAGTGTTGAAAAAACACTTTTCGCACTTGTGTTGGTGCAGGAAACCACTTTTGCACTTGTATTAGTGTGGAAAAAGCACTTTATGCACTTGTGATAGTGTTGAAAAACCACTTTTCGCACTTGTGTTAGTGTTGAAAAACCACTTTTCGCACTTGTGTTGGTGCAGGAAACCACTTTTGCACTTGTATTAGTGTGGAAAAATCACTTTTTGCATTTGTGATAGTATTGAAAAACCACTTGTCACACTTGTGTTAGTGTTCAAAAACCACTTTTCGCACTTGTGTTAGTGTTGAAAAACCACTTTTCGCACTTGTGTTAGTGTTGAAAAACCACTTTTCGCACTTGTGTTGGTGCAGGAAACCACTTTAGCACTTGTATTAGTGTGGAAAAAACACTTTTTGCACTTGTGATAGTGTTAAAAAACCACTTTTCGCACTTGTGTTAGTGTTGAAAAACCACTTTTCGCACTTGTGTTGGTGCAGGAAACCACTTTTGCACTTGTATTAGTGTGGAAAAAACACTTTTTGCACTTGTGATAGTGTTGAAAAACCACTTTTCGCACTTGTGTTAGTGTTGAAAAACCACTTTTCGCACTTGTGTTGGTGCAGGAAACCACTTTTGCACTTGTATTAGTGTGGAAAAACACTTTTCGCACTTGTGTTAGTGTTAAAAAACCACTTTTCGCACTTGTGTTAGTGTTGAAAAACCTCTTTTCGCACCTGTGTTGGTGCAGGAAACCACTTTTGCACTTGTATTAGTGTGGAAAAAACACTTTTGCACTTGAGATAGTGTTGAAAAACCACTTTTCGCACTTGTGTTAGTGTTGAAAAACCACTTTTCGCACTTGTGTTAGTGTTGAAAAACCACTTTTCGCACTTGTGTTGGTGCAGGAAACCACTTTTGCACTTGTATTAGTGTGGAAAAACCACTTTTTGCACTTGTGATAGTGTTGAAAAACAACTTTTCGCACTTGTGTTAGTGTTGAAAAACCACTTTTCGCACTTGTGTTGGTGCAGGAAACCACTTTTGCACTTGTATTAGTATGGAAAAACCACTTTTCGCACTTGTGTTAGTGTTGAAAAACCACTTTTCGCACTTGTGTTAGTGTTGAAAAACCACTTTTCGTACTTGTGCTAGTGTTGAAAAACCACTTTTCGCACTTGTGTTGGTGCAGGAAACCACTTTTGCACTTGCATTAGTGTGAAAAAAACACTTTTCGCACTTGTGTTAGTGTTGAAAAACCACTTTTCGCACTTGTGTTGGTGCAGGAAACCACTTTTGCACTTGTATTAGTGTGGAAAAAACACTTTTTGCACTTGTGATAGTGTTGAAAAACCACTTTTCGCACTTGTGTTAGTGTTGAAAAACCACTTTTCGCACTTGTGTTTGTGCAGGAAACCACTTTTGCACTTGTATTAGTGTGGAAAAACCACTTTTCGCACTTGTGTTAGTGTTAAAAAACCACTTTTCGCACTTGTGTTAGTGTTGAAAAACCTCTTTTCGCAACTGTGTTGGTGCAGGAAACCACTTTTGCACTTGTATTAGTGTGGAAAAAACACTTTTTGCACTTGTGATAGTGTTGAAAAACCACTTTTCGCACTTGTCTTGGTGCAGGAAACCACTTTTGCACTTGTATTAGTGTGGAAAAACCACTTTTCGCACTTGTGTTAGTGTTGAAAAACCACTTTTCGCACTTGTGTTGGTGCAGGAAACCACTTTTGCACTTGTAATAGTGTGGAAAAAACACTTTTTGCATTTGTGATAGTGTTGAAAAACCACTTGTCACACTTGTGTTAGTGTTCAAAAACCACTTTTCGCACTTGTGTTAGTGTTGAAAAACCACTTTTCGCACTTGTGTTGGTGCAGGAAACCACTTTTGCACTTGTATTAGTGTGGAAAAAACACTTTTTGCACTTGTGATAGTGTTGAAAAACCACTTTTCGCACTTGTGTTAGTGTTGAAAAACCACTTTTCGCACTTGTGTTGGTGCAGGAAACCACTTTTGCACTTGTATTAGTGTGAAAAAAACACTTTTTGCACTTGTGATAGTGTTGAAAAACCACTTTTCGCACTTGTGTTAGTGTTGAAAAACCACTTTTCGCACTTGTGTTGGTGCAGGAAACCACTTTTGCACTTGTATTAGTGTGGAAAAACCACTTTTTGCACTTGTGTTAGTGTTAAAAAACCACTTTTCGCACTTGTGTTAGTGTTGAAAAACCTCTTTTCGCACCTGTGTTGGTGCAGGAAACCACTTTTGCACTTGTATTAGTGTGGAAAAAACACTTTTGCACTTGAGATAGTGTTGAAAAACCACTTTTCGCACTTGTGTTAGTGTTGAAAAACCACTTTTCGCACTTGTGTTAGTGTTGAAAAACCACTTTTCCCACTTGTGTTGGTGCAGGAAACCACTTTTGCACTTGTATTAGTTTGGAAAAACCACTTTTTGCACTTGTGATAGTGTTGAAAAACAACTTTTCGCACTTGTGTTAGTGTTGAAAAACCACTTTTCGCACTTGTGTTGGTGCAGGAAACCACTTTTGCACTTGTATTAGTATGGAAAAACCACTTTTCGCACTTGTGTTAGTGTTGAAAAACCACTTTTCGCACTTGTGTTAGTGTTGAAAAACCACTTTTCGCACTTGTGCTAGTGTTGAAAAACCACTTTTCGCACTTGTGTTGGTGCAGGAAACCACTTTTGCACTTGCATTAGTGTGAAAAAAACACTTTTCGCACTTGTGTTAGTGTTGAAAAACCACTTTTCGCACTTGTGTTGGTGCAGGAAACCACTTTTGCACTTGTATTAGTGTGGAAAAAACACTTTTTGCACTTGTGATAGTGTTGAAAAACCACTTTTCGCACTTGTGTTAGTGTTGAAAAACCACTTTTCGCACTTGTGTTGGTGCAGGAAACCACTTTTGCACTTGTATTAGTGTGGAAAAACCACTTTTCGCACTTGTGTTAGTGTTAAAAAACCACTTTTCGCACTTGTGTTAGTGTTGAAAAACCTCTTTTCGCACCTGTGTTGGTGCAGGAAACCACTTTGCACTTGTATTAGTGTGGAAAAAACACTTTTGCACTTGAGATAGTGTTGAAAAACCACTTTTCGCACTTGTGTTAGTGTTGAAAAACCACTTTTCGCACTTGTGTTAGTGTTGAAAAACCACTTTTTGCACTTGTGTTGGTGCAGGAAACCAATTTTGCACTTGTATTAGTGTGGAAAAACCACTTTTCGCACTTGTGTTAGTGTTGAAAAACCACTTTTCGCACTTGTGTTAGTGTTGAAAAACCACTTTTCGCACTTGTGTTAGTGTTGAAAAACCACTTTTCGCACTTGTGTTGGTGCAGGAAACCACTTTTGCACTTGTAATAGTGTGGAAAAAACACTTTTTGCACTTGTGATAGTGTTGAAAAACCGCTTTTCGCACTTGTGTTAGTGTTGAAAAACCACTTTTCGCACTTGTGTTGGTGCAGGAAACCACTTTTGCACTTGTATTAGTGTGGAAAAAACACTTTTTGCATTTGTGATAGTGTTGAAAAACCACTTGTCACACTTGTGTTAGTGTTCAAAAACCACTTTTCGCACTTGTGTTAGTGTTGAAAAACCACTTTTCGCACTTGTGTTGGTGCAGGAAACCACTTTTGCACTTGTATTAGTGTGGATAAACCACTTTTTGCACTTGTGATAGTGTTGAAAAACCACTTTTCGCACTTGTGTTAGTGTATAAAACCACTTTTCGCACTTGTGTTGGTGCAGGAAACCACTTTTGCACTTGTATTAGTGTGGAAAAACCACATTTCGCACTTGTGTTAGTGTTGAAAAACCACTTTTCGCACTTGTGTTAGTGTTGAAAAACCACTTTTCGCACTTGTGTTAGTGTTGAAAAACCACTTTTCGCACTTGCGTTGGTGCAGAAAACCACTTTTGCACTTGTATCAGTGTGGAAAAAACTCTTTTCGACTTGTGTTGGTGCAGGAAACCACTTTTGCACTTGTATTAGTGTGGAAAAAACACTTTTTGCACTTGTGATAGTGTTGAAAAACCACTTTTCGCACTTGTGTTTGTGTTGAAAAACCACTTTTCGCACTTGTGTTGGTGCAGGAAACCACTTATGCACTTGTATTAGTGTGGAAAACCACTTTTCGCACTTGTGTTAGTGTTGAAAAACCACTTTTCGCACTTGTGTTAGTGTTGAAAAACCACTTTTCGCACTTGTGTTGGTGCAGGAAACCACTTTTGCACTTGTATTAGTGTGGAAAAAACACTTTTTGCACTTGTGATAGTGTTGAAAAACCACTTTTCGCACTTGTGTTGGTGCAGGAAACCACTTTTGCACTTGTATTAGTGTGGAAAAACCACTTTTCGCACTTGTGTTAGTGTTGAAAAAACACTTTTCGCACTTGTGTTGGTGCAGGAAACCACTTTTGCACTTGTATTAGTGTGGAAAAAGCACTTTATGCACTTGTGATAGTGTTGAAAAACCACTTTTCGCACTTGTGTTAGTGTTGAAAAACCACTTTTCGCACTTGTGTTGGTGCAGGAAACCACTTTTGCACTTGTATTAGTGTGGAAAAATCACTTTTTGCATTTGTGATAGTATTGAAAAACCACTTGTCACACTTGTGTTAGTGTTCAAAAACCACTTTTCGCACTTGTGTTAGTGTTGAAAAACCACTTTTCGCACTTGTGTTGGTGCAGGAAACCACTTTTGCACTTGCATTAGTGTGAAAAAAACACTTTTCGCACTTGTGTTAGTGTTGAAAAACCACTTTTCGCACTTGTGTTGGTGCAGGAAACCACTTTTGCACTTGTATTAGTGTGGAAAAAACACTTTTTGCACTTGTGATAGTGTTGAAAAACCACTTTTCGCACTTGTGTTAGTGTTGAAAAACCACTTTTCGCACTTGTGTTTGTGCAGGAAACCACTTTTGCACTTGTATTAGTGTGGAAAAACCACTTTTCGCACTTGTGTTAGTGTTAAAAAACCACTTTTCGCACTTGTGTTAGTGTTGAAAAACCTCTTTTCGCAACTGTGTTGGTGCAGGAAACCACTTTTGCACTTGTATTAGTGTGGAAAAAACACTTTTGCACTTGAGATAGTGTTGAAAAACCACTTTTCGCACTTGTGTTAGTGTTGAAAAACCACTTTTCGCACTTGTGTTAGTGTTGAAAAACCACTTTTCGCACTTGTGTTGGTGCAGGAAACCACTTTTGCACTTGTATTAGTGTGGAAAAACCACTTTTTGCACTTGTGATAGTGTTGAAAAACAACTTTTCGCACTTGTGTTAGTGTTGAAAAACCACTTTTCGCACTTGTGTTGGTGCAGGAAACCACTTTTGCACTTGTATTAGTATGGAAAAACCACTTTTCGCACTTGTGTTAGTGTTGAAAAACCACTTTTCGCACTTGTGTTAGTGTTGAAAAACCACTTTTCGCACTTGTGCTAGTGTTGAAAAACCACTTTTCGCACTTGTGTTGGTGCAGGAAACCACTTTTGCACTTGTATTAGTGTGAAAAAAACACTTTTCGCACTTGTGTTAGTGTTGAAAAACCACTTTTCGCACTTGTGTTGGTGCAGGAAACCACTTTTGCACTTGTATTAGTGTGGAAAAAACACTTTTTGCACTTGTGATAGTGTTGAAAAACCACTTTTCGCACTTGTGTTAGTGTTGAAAAACCACTTTTCGCACTTGTGTTGTTGCATGAAACCACTTTTGCACTTGTATTAGTGTGGAAAAACCACTTTTCGCACTTGTGTTAGTGTTGAAAAACCACTTTTCGCACTTGTGTTAGTGTTGGAAAACCACTTTTCGCACTTGTGTTGGTGCAGGAAACCACTTTTGCACTTGTATTAGTGTGGATAAACCACTTTTTGCACTTGTGATAGTGTTGAAAAACCACTTTTCGCACTTGTGTTAGTGTATAAAAACCACTTTTCGCACTTGTGTTGGTGAAGGAAACCACTTTTGCACTTGTATTAGTGTGGAAAAACCACTTTTCGCACTTGTGTTAGTGTTGAAAAACCACTTTTCGCACTTGTGTTAGTGTTGAAAAACCACTTTTCGCACTTGTGTTGGTGCAGGAAACCACTTTTGCACTTGTATCAGTGTGGAAAAAACTCTTTTCGCACTTGTGTAGGTGCAGGAAACCACTTTTGCACTTGTATTAGTGTGGAAAAAACACTTTTTGCATTTGTGATGGTGTTGAAAAACCACTTTTTGCACTTGTGTTAGTGTTGAAAAACCACTTTTCGCACTTGTGTTGGTGCAGGAAACCACTTTTGCACTTGTATTAGTGTGAAAAAAACACTTTTCGCACTTGTGTTAGTGTTGAAAAACCACTTTTCGCACTTGTGTTGGTGCAGGAAACCACTTTTGCACTTGTATTAGTGTGGAAAAAACACTTTTTGCACTTGTGATAGTGTTGAAAAACCACTTTTCGCACTTGTGTTAGTGTTGAAAAACCACTTTTCGCACTTGTGTTGTTGCATGAAACCACTTTTGCACTTGTATTAGTGTGGAAAAACCACTTTTCGCACTTGTGTTAGTGTTGAAAAACCACTTTTCGCACTTGTGTTAGTGTTGGAAAACCACTTTTTGCACTTGTGTTGGTGCAGGAAACCACTTTTGCACTTGTATTAGTGTGGAAAAAACACTTTTGCACTTGAGATAGTGTTGAAAAACCACTTTTCGCACTTGTGTTAGTGTTGAAAAACCACTTTTCGCACTTGTGTTAGTGTTGAAAAACCACTTTTCCCACTTGTGTTGGTGCAGGAAACCACTTTTGCACTTGTATTAGTTTGGAAAAACCACTTTTTGCACTTGTGATAGTGTTGAAAAACAACTTTTCGCACTTGTGTTAGTGTTGAAAAACCACTTTTCGCACTTGTGTTGGTGCAGGAAACCACTTTTGCACTTGTATTAGTATGGAAAAACCACTTTTCGCACTTGTGTTAGTGTTGAAAAACCACTTTTCGCACTTGTGTTAGTGTTGAAAAACCACTTTTCGCACTTGTGCTAGTGTTGAAAAACCACTTTTCGCACTTGTGTTGGTGCAGGAAACCACTTTTGCACTTGCATTAGTGTGAAAAAAACACTTTTCGCACTTGTGTTAGTGTTGAAAAACCACTTTTCGCACTTGTGTTGGTGCAGGAAACCACTTTTGCACTTGTATTAGTGTGGAAAAAACACTTTTTGCACTTGTGATAGTGTTGAAAAACCACTTTTCGCACTTGTGTTAGTGTTGAAAAACCACTTTTCGCACTTGTGTTGGTGCAGGAAACCACTTTTGCACTTGTATTAGTGTGGAAAAACCACTTTTCGCACTTGTGTTAGTGTTAAAAAACCACTTTTCGCACTTGTGTTAGTGTTGAAAAACCTCTTTTCGCACCTGTGTTGGTGCAGGAAACCACTTTGCACTTGTATTAGTGTGGAAAAAACACTTTTGCACTTGAGATAGTGTTGAAAAACCACTTTTCGCACTTGTGTTAGTGTTGAAAAACCACTTTTCGCACTTGTGTTAGTGTTGAAAAACCACTTTTTGCACTTGTGTTGGTGCAGGAAACCAATTTTGCACTTGTATTAGTGTGGAAAAACCACTTTTCGCACTTGTGTTAGTGTTGAAAAACCACTTTTCGCACTTGTGTTAGTGTTGAAAAACCACTTTTCGCACTTGTGTTAGTGTTGAAAAACCACTTTTCGCACTTGTGTTGGTGCAGGAAACCACTTTTGCACTTGTAATAGTGTGGAAAAAACACTTTTTGCACTTGTGATAGTGTTGAAAAACCGCTTTTCGCACTTGTGTTAGTGTTGAAAAACCACTTTTCGCACTTGTGTTGGTGCAGGAAACCACTTTTGCACTTGTATTAGTGTGGAAAAAACACTTTTTGCATTTGTGATAGTGTTGAAAAACCACTTGTCACACTTGTGTTAGTGTTCAAAAACCACTTTTCGCACTTGTGTTAGTGTTGAAAAACCACTTTTCGCACTTGTGTTGGTGCAGGAAACCACTTTTGCACTTGTATTAGTGTGGATAAACCACTTTTTGCACTTGTGATAGTGTTGAAAAACCACTTTTCGCACTTGTGTTAGTGTATAAAACCACTTTTCGCACTTGTGTTGGTGCAGGAAACCACTTTTGCACTTGTATTAGTGTGGAAAAACCACATTTCGCACTTGTGTTAGTGTTGAAAAACCACTTTTCGCACTTGTGTTAGTGTTGAAAAACCACTTTTCGCACTTGTGTTAGTGTTGAAAAACCACTTTTCGCACTTGCGTTGGTGCAGAAAACCACTTTTGCACTTGTATCAGTGTGGAAAAAACTCTTTTCGACTTGTGTTGGTGCAGGAAACCACTTTTGCACTTGTATTAGTGTGGAAAAAACACTTTTTGCACTTGTGATAGTGTTGAAAAACCACTTTTCGCACTTGTGTTTGTGTTGAAAAACCACTTTTCGCACTTGTGTTGGTGCAGGAAACCACTTATGCACTTGTATTAGTGTGGAAAACCACTTTTCGCACTTGTGTTAGTGTTGAAAAACCACTTTTCGCACTTGTGTTAGTGTTGAAAAACCACTTTTCGCACTTGTGTTGGTGCAGGAAACCACTTTTGCACTTGTATTAGTGTGGAAAAAACACTTTTTGCACTTGTGATAGTGTTGAAAAACCACTTTTCGCACTTGTGTTGGTGCAGGAAACCACTTTTGCACTTGTATTAGTGTGGAAAAACCACTTTTCGCACTTGTGTTAGTGTTGAAAAAACACTTTTCGCACTTGTGTTGGTGCAGGAAACCACTTTTGCACTTGTATTAGTGTGGAAAAAGCACTTTATGCACTTGTGATAGTGTTGAAAAACCACTTTTCGCACTTGTGTTAGTGTTGAAAAACCACTTTTCGCACTTGTGTTGGTGCAGGAAACCACTTTTGCACTTGTATTAGTGTGGAAAAATCACTTTTTGCATTTGTGATAGTATTGAAAAACCACTTGTCACACTTGTGTTAGTGTTCAAAAACCACTTTTCGCACTTGTGTTAGTGTTGAAAAACCACTTTTCGCACTTGTGTTGGTGCAGGAAACCACTTTTGCACTTGCATTAGTGTGAAAAAAACACTTTTCGCACTTGTGTTAGTGTTGAAAAACCACTTTTCGCACTTGTGTTGGTGCAGGAAACCACTTTTGCACTTGTATTAGTGTGGAAAAAACACTTTTTGCACTTGTGATAGTGTTGAAAAACCACTTTTCGCACTTGTGTTAGTGTTGAAAAACCACTTTTCGCACTTGTGTTTGTGCAGGAAACCACTTTTGCACTTGTATTAGTGTGGAAAAACCACTTTTCGCACTTGTGTTAGTGTTAAAAAACCACTTTTCGCACTTGTGTTAGTGTTGAAAAACCTCTTTTCGCAACTGTGTTGGTGCAGGAAACCACTTTTGCACTTGTATTAGTGTGGAAAAAACACTTTTGCACTTGAGATAGTGTTGAAAAACCACTTTTCGCACTTGTGTTAGTGTTGAAAAACCACTTTTCGCACTTGTGTTAGTGTTGAAAAACCACTTTTCGCACTTGTGTTGGTGCAGGAAACCACTTTTGCACTTGTATTAGTGTGGAAAAACCACTTTTTGCACTTGTGATAGTGTTGAAAAACAACTTTTCGCACTTGTGTTAGTGTTGAAAAACCACTTTTCGCACTTGTGTTGGTGCAGGAAACCACTTTTGCACTTGTATTAGTATGGAAAAACCACTTTTCGCACTTGTGTTAGTGTTGAAAAACCACTTTTCGCACTTGTGTTAGTGTTGAAAAACCACTTTTCGCACTTGTGCTAGTGTTGAAAAACCACTTTTCGCACTTGTGTTGGTGCAGGAAACCACTTTTGCACTTGTATTAGTGTGAAAAAAACACTTTTCGCACTTGTGTTAGTGTTGAAAAACCACTTTTCGCACTTGTGTTGGTGCAGGAAACCACTTTTGCACTTGTATTAGTGTGGAAAAAACACTTTTTGCACTTGTGATAGTGTTGAAAAACCACTTTTCGCACTTGTGTTAGTGTTGAAAAACCACTTTTCGCACTTGTGTTGTTGCATGAAACCACTTTTGCACTTGTATTAGTGTGGAAAAACCACTTTTCGCACTTGTGTTAGTGTTGAAAAACCACTTTTCGCACTTGTGTTAGTGTTGGAAAACCACTTTTCGCACTTGTGTTGGTGCAGGAAACCACTTTTGCACTTGTATTAGTGTGGATAAACCACTTTTTGCACTTGTGATAGTGTTGAAAAACCACTTTTCGCACTTGTGTTAGTGTATAAAAACCACTTTTCGCACTTGTGTTGGTGAAGGAAACCACTTTTGCACTTGTATTAGTGTGGAAAAACCACTTTTCGCACTTGTGTTAGTGTTGAAAAACCACTTTTCGCACTTGTGTTAGTGTTGAAAAACCACTTTTCGCACTTGTGTTGGTGCAGGAAACCACTTTTGCACTTGTATCAGTGTGGAAAAAACTCTTTTCGCACTTGTGTAGGTGCAGGAAACCACTTTTGCACTTGTATTAGTGTGGAAAAAACACTTTTTGCATTTGTGATGGTGTTGAAAAACCACTTTTTGCACTTGTGTTAGTGTTGAAAAACCACTTTTCGCACTTGTGTTGGTGCAGGAAACCACTTTTGCACTTGTATTAGTGTGAAAAAAACACTTTTCGCACTTGTGTTAGTGTTGAAAAACCACTTTTCGCACTTGTGTTGGTGCAGGAAACCACTTTTGCACTTGTATTAGTGTGGAAAAAACACTTTTTGCACTTGTGATAGTGTTGAAAAACCACTTTTCGCACTTGTGTTAGTGTTGAAAAACCACTTTTCGCACTTGTGTTGTTGCATGAAACCACTTTTGCACTTGTATTAGTGTGGAAAAACCACTTTTCGCACTTGTGTTAGTGTTGAAAAACCACTTTTCGCACTTGTGTTAGTGTTGGAAAACCACTTTTTGCACTTGTGTTGGTGCAGGAAACCACTTTTGCACTTGTATTAGTGTGGAAAAAACACTTTTGCACTTGAGATAGTGTTGAAAAACCACTTTTCGCACTTGTGTTAGTGTTGAAAAACCACTTTTCGCACTTGTGTTAGTGTTGAAAAACCACTTTTTGCACTTATGTTGGTGCAGGAAACCAATTTTGCACTTGTATTAGTGTGGAAAAACCACTTTTCGCACTTGTGTTAGTGTTGAAAAACCACTTTTCGCACTTGTGTTAGTGTTGAAAAACCACTTTTCGCACTTGTGTTAGTGTTGAAAAACCACTTTTCGCACTTGTGTTGGTGCAGGAAACCAATTTTGCACTTGTAATAGTGTGGAAAAAACACTTTTTGCACTTGTGATAGTGTTGAAAAACCGCTTTTCGCACTTGTGTTAGTGTTGAAAAACCACTTTTCGCACTTGTGTTGGTGCAGGAAACCACTTTTGCACTTGTATTAGTGTGGAAAAAACACTTTTTGCACTTGTGATAGTGTTGAAAAACCACTATTCGCACTTGTTTTAGTGTTGAAAAGCCACTTTTCGCACTTGTGTTAGTGTTGAAAAACCACTTTTCGCACTTGTGTTGGTGCAGGAAACCTCTTTTGCACTTGTATTAGTGTGGAAAAAGCACTTTATGCACTTGTGATAGTGTTGAAAAACCACTTTTCGCACTTGTGTTAGTGTTGAAAAACCACTTTTCGCACTTGTGTTGGTGCAGGAAACCACTTTTGCACTTGTATTAGTGTGGAAAAAACACTTTTTGCATTTGTGATAGTGTTGAAAAACCACTTGTCACACTTGTGTTAGTGTTCAAAAACCACTTTTCGCACTTGTGTTAGTGTTGAAAAACCACTTTTCGCACTTGTGTTGGTGCAGGAAACCACTTTTGCACTTGTATTAGTGTGGATAAACCACTTTTTGCACTTGTGATAGTGTTGAAAAACCACTTTTCGCACTTGTGTTAGTGTATAAAACCACTTTTCGCACTTGTGTTGGTGCAGGAAACCACTTTTGCACTTGTATTAGTGTGGAAAAACCACATTTCGCACTTGTGTTAGTGTTGAAAAACCACTTTTCGCACTTGTGTTAGTGTTGAAAAACCACTTTTCGCACTTGTGTTAGTGTTGAAAAACCACTTTTCGCACTTGTGTTGGTGCAGAAAACCACTTTTGCACTTGTATCAGTGTGGAAAAAACTCTTTTCGCACTTGTGTTGGTGCAGGAAACCACTTTTGCACTTGTATTAGTGTGGAAAAAACACTTTTTGCACTTGTGATAGTGTTGAAAAACCACTTTTCGCACTTGTGTTAGTGTTGAAAAACCACTTTTCGCACTTGTGTTAGTGTTGAAAAACCACTTTTCGCACTTGTGTTGGTGCAGGAAACCACTTTTGCACTTGTATTAGTGTGGAAAAAACACTTTTTGCACTTGTGATAGTGTTGAAAAACCACTTTTCGCACTTGTGTTGGTGCAGGAAACCACTTTTGCACTTGTATTAGTGTGGAAAAACCACTTTTCGCACTTGTGTTAGTGTTGAAAAAACACTTTTCGCACTTGTGTTGGTGCAGGAAACCACTTTTGCACTTGTATTAGTGTGGAAAAAGCACTTTATGCACTTGTGATAGTGTTGAAAAACCACTTTTCGCACTTGTGTTAGTGTTGAAAAACCACTTTTCGCACTTGTGTTGGTGCAGGAAACCACTTTTGCACTTGTATTAGTGTGGAAAAATCACTTTTTGCATTTGTGATAGTGTTGAAAAACCACTTGTCACACTTGTGTTAGTGTTCAAAAACCACTTTTCGCACTTGTGTTAGTGTTGAAAAACCACTTTTCGCACTTGTGTTAGTGTTGAAAAACCACTTTTCGCACTTGTGTTGGTGCAGGAAACCACTTTTGCACTTGTATTAGTGTGGAAAAAACACTTTTTGCACTTGTTATAGTGTTGAAAAACCACTTTTCGCACTTGTGTTAGTGTTGAAAAACCACTTTTCGCACTTGTGTTGGTGCAGGAAACCACTTTTGCACTTGTATTAGTGTGGAAAAAACACTTTTTGCACTTGTGATAGTGTTGAAAAACCACTTTTCGCACTTGTGTTAGTGTTGAAAAACCACTTTTCGCACTTGTGTTGGTGCAGGAAACCACTTTTGCACTTGTATTAGTGTGGAAAAACCACTTTTCGCACTTGTGTTAGTGTTAAAAAACCACTTTTCGCACTTGTGTTAGTGTTGAAAAACCTCTTTTCGCACCTGTGTTGGTGCAGGAAACCACTTTTGCACTTGTATTAGTGTGGAAAAAACACTTTTGCACTTGAGATAGTGTTGAAAAACCACTTTTTGCACTTGTGTTAGTGTTGAAAAACCACTTTTCGCACTTGTGTTAGTGTTGAAAAACCACTTTTCGCACTTGTGTTGGTGCAGGAAACCACTTTTGCACTTGTATTAGTGTGGAAAAACCACTTTTTGCACTTGTGATAGTGTTGAAAAACAACTTTTCGCACTTGTGTTAGTGTTGAAAAACCACTTTTCGCACTTGTGTTGGTGCAGGAAACCACTTTTGCACTTGTATTAGTATGGAAAAACCACTTTTCGCACTTGTGTTAGTGTTGAAAAACCACTTTTCGCACTTGTGTTAGTGTTGAAAAACCACTTTTCGCACTTGTGCTAGTGTTGAAAAACCACTTTTCGCACTTGTGTTGGTGCAGGAAACCACTTTTGCACTTGCATTAGTGTGAAAAAAACACTTTTCGCACTTGTGTTAGTGTTGAAAAACCACTTTTCGCACTTGTGTTGGTGCAGGAAACCACTTTTGCACTTGTATTAGTGTGGAAAAAACACTTTTTGCACTTGTGATAGTGTTGAAAAACCACTTTTCGCACTTGTGTTAGTGTTGAAAAACCACTTTTCGCACTTGTGTTAGTGTTGAAAAACCACTTTTCGCACTTGTGTTGGTGCAGGAAACCACTTTTGCACTTGTATTAGTGTGGAAAAACCACTTTTTGCACTTGTGATAGTGTTGAAAAACAACTTTTCGCACTTGTGTTAGTGTTGAAAAACCACTTTTCGCACTTGTGTTGGTGCAGGAAACCACTTTTGCACTTGTATTAGTATGGAAAAACCACTTTTCGCACTTGTGTTAGTGTTGAAAAACCACTTTTCGCACTTGTGTTAGTGTTGAAAAACCACTTTTCGCACTTGTGCTAGTGTTGAAAAACCACTTTTCGCACTTGTGTTGGTGCAGGAAACCACTTTTGCACTTGTATTAGTGTGAAAAAAACACTTTTCGCACTTGTGTTAGTGTTGAAAAACCACTTTTCGCACTTGTGTTGGTGCAGGAAACCACTTTTGCACTTGTATTAGTGTGGAAAAAACACTTTTTGCACTTGTGATAGTGTTGAAAAACCACTTTTCGCACTTGTGTTAGTGTTGAAAAACCACTTTTCGCACTTGTGTTGTTGCATGAAACCACTTTTGCACTTGTATTAGTGTGGAAAAACCACTTTTCGCACTTGTGTTAGTGTTGAAAAACCACTTTTCGCACTTGTGTTAGTGTTGGAAAACCACTTTTTGCACTTGTGTTGGTGCAGGAAACCACTTTTGCACGTGTATTAGTGTGGAAAAAACACTTTTTGCATTTGTGATAGTGTTGAAAAACCACTTGTCGCACTTGTGTTAGTGTTCAAAAACCACTTTTCGCACTTGTGTTGGTGCAGGAAACCACTTTTGCACTTGTATTAGTGTGGATAAACCACTTTTTGCACTTGTGATAGTGTTGAAAAACCACTTTTCGCACTTGTGTTAGTGTATAAAAACCACTTTTCGCACTTGTGTTGGTGAAGGAAACCACTTTTGCACTTGTATTAGTGTGGAAAAACCACTTTTCGCACTTGTGTTAGTGTTGAAAAACCACTTTTCGCACTTGTGTTGGTGCAGGAAACCTCTTTTGCACTTGTATTAGTGTGGAAAAAGCACTTTATGCACTTGTGATAGTGTTGAAAAACCACTTTTCGCACTTGTGTTAGTGTTGAAAAACCACTTTTCGCACTTGTGTTGGTGCAGGAAACCACTTTTGCACTTGTATTAGTGTGGAAAAAACACTTTTTGCATTTGTGATAGTGTTGAAAAACCACTTGTCACACTTGTGTTAGTGTTCAAAAACCACTTTTCACACTTGTGTTAGTGTTGAAAAACCACTTTTCGCACTTGTGTTGGTGCAGGAAACCACTTTTGCACTTGTATTAGTGTGGATAAACCACTTTTTGCACTTGTGATAGTGTTGAAAAACCACTTTTCGCACTTGTGTTAGTGTATAAAACCACTTTTCGCACTTGTGTTGGTGCAGGAAACCACTTTTGCACTTGTATTAGTGTGGAAAAACCACATTTCGCACTTGTGTTAGTGTTGAAAAACCACTTTTCGCACTTGTGTTAGTGTTGAAAAACCACTTTTCGCACTTGTGTTAGTGTTGAAAAACCACTTTTCGCACTTGTGTTGGTGCAGAAAACCACTTTTGCACTTGTATCAGTGTGGAAAAAACTCTTTTCGCACTTGTGTTGGTGCAGGAAACCACTTTTGCACTTGTATTAGTGTGGAAAAAACACTTTTTGCACTTGTGATAGTGTTGAAAAACCACTTTTCGCACTTGTGTTAGTGTTGAAAAACCACTTTTCGCACTTGTGTTGGTGCAGGAAACCACTTATGCACTTGTATTAGTGTGGAAAACCACTTTTCGCACTTGTGTTAGTGTTGAAAAACCACTTTTCGCACTTGTGTTAGTGTTGAAAAACCACTTTTCGCACTTGTGTTGGTGCAGGAAACCACTTTTGCACTTGTATTAGTGTGGAAAAAACACTTTTTGCACTTGTGATAGTGTTGAAAAACCACTTTTCGCACTTGTGTTGGTGCAGGAAACCACTTTTGCACTTGTATTAGTGTGGAAAAACCACTTTTCGCACTTGTGTTAGTGTTGAAAAAACACTTTTCGCACTTGTGTTGGTGCAGGAAACCACTTTTGCACTTGTATTAGTGTGGAAAAAGCACTTTATGCACTTGTGATAGTGTTGAAAAACCACTTTTCGCACTTGTGTTAGTGTTGAAAAACCACTTTTCGCACTTGTGTTGGTGCAGGAAACCACTTTTGCACTTGTATTAGTGTGGAAAAATCACTTTTTGCATTTGTGATAGTGTTGAAAAACCACTTGTCACACTTGTGTTAGTGTTCAAAAACCACTTTTCGCACTTGTGTTAGTGTTGAAAAACCACTTTTCGCACTTGTGTTAGTGTTGAAAAACCATTTTTCGCACTTGTGTTGGTGCAGGAAACCACTTTTGCACTTGTATTAGTGTGGAAAAAACACTTTTTGCACTTGTTATAGTGTTGAAAAACCACTTTTCGCACTTGTGTTAGTGTTGAAAAACCACTTTTCGCACTTGTGTTGGTGCAGGAAACCACTTTTGCACTTGTATTAGTGTGGAAAAAACACTTTTTGCACTTGTGATAGTGTTGAAAAACCACTTTTCGCACTTGTGTTAGTGTTGAAAAACCACTTTTCGCACTTGTGTTGGTGCAGGAAACCACTTTTGCACTTGTATTAGTGTGGAAAAACCACTTTTCGCACTTGTGTTAGTGTTAAAAAACCACTTTTCGCACTTGTGTTAGTGTTGAAAAACCTCTTTTCGCACCTGTGTTGGTGCAGGAAACCACTTTTGCACTTGTATTAGTGTGGAAAAAACACTTTTGCACTTGAGATAGTGTTGAAAAACCACTTTATGCACTTGTGTTAGTGTTGAAAAACCACTTTTCGCACTTGTGTTAGTGTTGAAAAACCACTTTTCGCACTTGTGTTGGTGCAGGAAACCACTTTTGCACTTGTATTAGTGTGGAAAAACCACTTTTTGCACTTGTGATAGTGTTGAAAAACAACTTTTCGCACTTGTGTTAGTGTTGAAAAACCACTTTTCGCACTTGTGTTGGTGCAGGAAACCACTTTTGCACTTGTATTAGTATGGAAAAACCACTTTTCGCACTTGTGTTAGTGTTGAAAAACCACTTTTCGCACTTGTGTTAGTGTTGAAAAACCACTTTTCGCACTTGTGCTAGTGTTGAAAAACCACTTTTCGCACTTGTGTTGGTGCAGGAAACCACTTTTGCACTTGCATTAGTGTGAAAAAAACACTTTTCGCACTTGTGTTAGTGTTGAAAAACCACTTTTCGCACTTGTGTTGGTGCAGGAAACCACTTTTGCACTTGTATTAGTGTGGAAAAAACACTTTTTGCACTTGTGATAGTGTTGAAAAACCACTTTTCGCACTTGTGTTAGTGTTGAAAAACCACTTTTCGCACTTGTGTTAGTGTTGAAAAACCACTTTTCGCACTTGTGTTGGTGCAGGAAACCACTTTTGCACTTGTATTAGTGTGGAAAAACCACTTTTTGCACTTGTGATAGTGTTGAAAAACAACTTTTCGCACTTGTGTTAGTGTTGAAAAACCACTTTTCGCACTTGTGTTGGTGCAGGAAACCACTTTTGCACTTGTATTAGTATGGAAAAACCACTTTTCGCACTTGTGTTAGTGTTGAAAAACTACTTTTCGCACTTGTGTTAGTGTTGAAAAACCACTTTTCGCACTTGTGCTAGTGTTGAAAAACCACTTTTCGCACTTGTGTTGGTGCAGGAAACCACTTTTGCACTTGTATTAGTGTGAAAAAAACACTTTTCGCACTTGTGTTAGTGTTGAAAAACCACTTTTCGCACTTGTGTTGGTGCAGGAAACCACTTTTGCACTTGTATTAGTGTGGAAAAAACACTTTTTGCACTTGTGATAGTGTTGAAAAACCACTTTTCGCACTTGTGTTAGTGTTGAAAAACCACTTTTCGCACTTGTGTTGTTGCATGAAACCACTTTTGCACTTGTATTAGTGTGGAAAAACCACTTTTCGCACTTGTGTTAGTGTTGAAAAACCACTTTTCGCACTTGTGTTAGTGTTGGAAAACCACTTTTTGCACTTGTGTTGGTGCAGGAAACCACTTTTGCACGTGTATTAGTGTGGAAAAAACACTTTTTGCATTTGTGATAGTGTTGAAAAACCACTTGTCGCACTTGTGTTAGTGTTCAAAAACCACTTTTCGCACTTGTGTTGGTGCAGGAAACCACTTTTGCACTTGTATTAGTGTGGATAAACCACTTTTTGCACTTGTGATAGTGTTGAAAAACCACTTTTCGCACTTGTGTTAGTGTATAAAAACCACTTTTCGCACTTGTGTTGGTGAAGGAAACCACTTTTGCACTTGTATTAGTGTGGAAAAACCACTTTTCGCACTTGTGTTAGTGTTGAAAAACCACTTTTCGCACTTGTGTTAGTGTTGAAAAACCACTTTTCGCACTTGTGTTAGTGTTGAAAAACCACTTTTCGCACTTGTGTTGGTGCAGGAAACCACTTTTGCACTTGTATCAGTGTGGAAAAAACTCTTTTCGCACTTGTGTAGGTGCAGGAAACCACTTTTGCACTTGTATTAGTGTGGAAAAAACACTTTTTGCATTTGTGATGGTGTTGAAAAACCACTTTTTGCACTTGTGTTAGTGTTGAAAAACCACTTTTCGCACTTGTGTTGGTGCAGGAAACCACTTTTGCACTTGTATTAGTGTGAAAAAAACACTTTTCGCACTTGTGTTAGTGTTGAAAAACCACTTTTCGCACTTGTGTTGGTGCAGGAAACCACTTTTGCACTTGTATTAGTGTGGAAAAAACACTTTTTGCACTTGTGATAGTGTTGAAAAACCACTTTTCGCACTTGTGTTAGTGTTGAAAAACCACTTTTCGCACTTGTGTTGTTGCATGAAACCACTTTTGCACTTGTATTAGTGTGGAAAAACCACTTTTCGCACTTGTGTTAGTGTTGAAAAACCACTTTTCGCACTTGTGTTAGTGTTGGAAAACCACTTTTTGCACTTGTGTTGGTGCAGGAAACCACTTTTGCACTTGTATTAGTGTGGAAAAAACACTTTTTGCATTTGTGATAGTGTTGAAAAACCACTTGTCGCACTTGTGTTAGTGTTCAAAAACCACTTTTCGCACTTGTGTTAGTGTTGAAAAACCACTTTTCGCACTTGTGTTGGTGCAGGAAACCACTTTTGCACTTGTATTAGTGTGGATAAACCACTTTTTGCACTTGTGACAGTGTTGAAAAACCACTTTTCGCACTTGTGTTAGTGTTGAAAAACCACTTTTCGCACTTGTGTTGGTGAAGGAAACCACTTTTGCACTTGTATTGTGTGGAAAAACCACTTTTCGCACTTGTGTTAGTGTTGAAAAACCACTTTTCGCACTTGTGTTAGTGTTGAAAAACCACTTTTCGCACTTGTGTTAGTGTTGAAAAACCACTTTTCGCACTTGTGTTGGTGCAGGAAACCACTTTTGCACTTGTATTAGTGTTGAAAAACCACTTTTCGCACTTGTGTTAGTGTTGAAAAACCACTTTTTGCACTTGTGTTGGTGCAGGAAACCACTTTTCGCACTTGTGTTTGTGCAGGAAACCACTTTTGCACTTGTATTAGTGTGGAAAAAACACTTTTCGCACTTGTGTTAGTGTTGAAAAAACACTTTTCGCACTTGTGTTAGTGTTGAAAAACCACTTTTTGCACTTGTGTTGGTGCAGGAAACCAATTTTGCACTTGTATTAGTGTGGAAATACCACTTTTCGCACTTGTGTTAGTGTTGAAAAACCACTTTTCGCACTTGTGTTAGTGTTGAAAAACCACTTTTCGCACTTGTGTTTGTGCAGGAAACCACTTTTGCACTTGTAATAGTGTGGAAAAAACACTTTTTGCACTTGTGATAGTGTTGAAAAACCACTTTTCGCACTTGTGTTGGTGCAGGAAACCACTTTTGCACTTGTATTAGTGTGGAAAAAGCACTTTTTGCACTTCTGATAGTGTTGAAAAACCACTTTTCGCACTTGTTTTAGTGTTGAAAAACCACTTTTTGCACTTGTGGTAGTGTTGAAAAACCACTTTTCGCACTTGTGTTGGTGCAGGAAACCTCTTTTGCACTTGTATTAGTGTGAAAAAAACACTTCGCACTTTTGTTAGTGTTGAAAAACCACTTTTCGCACTTGTGTTGGTGCAGGAAACCACTTTTGCACTTGTATTAGTGTGGAAAAACCACTTTTCGCACTTGTGTTAGTGTTGAAAAAACACTTTTCGCACTTGTGTTGGTGCAGGAAACCACTTTTGCACTTGTATTAGTGTGGAAAAAACACTTTTTGCACTTGTGATAGTGTTGAAAAACCACTTTTCGCACTTGTGTTAGTGTTGAAAAACCACTTTTCGCACTTGTGTTGGTGCAGGAAACCACTTTTGCACTTGTATTAGTGTGGAAAAAACACTTTTTGCACTTGTGATAGTGTTGAAAAACCACTTTTCGCACTTGTGTTAGTGTTGAAAAACCACTTTTCGCACTTGTGTTGGTGCAGGAAACCACTTTTGCACTTGTATTAGTGTGGAAAAAACACTTTTTGCACTTGTGATAGTGTTGAAAAACCACTTTTCGCACTTGTGTTATTGTTGAAAAACCACTTTTCGCACTTGTGTTAGTGTTGAAAAACCACTTTTCGCACTTGTGTTGGTGCAGGAAACCACTTTTGCACTTGTATTAGTGTGGAAAAAACACTTTTTGCACTTGTGATAGTGTTGAAAAACCACTTTTCGCACTTGTGTTAGTGTATAAAAACCACTTTTCGCACTTGTGTTTGTGCAGGAAACCACTTTTGCACTTGTATTAGTGTGGAAAAACCACTTTTCGCACTTGTGTTAGTGTTGAAAAACCACTTTTCGCACTTGTGTTAGTGTTGAAAAACCACTTTTCGCACTTGTGTTAGTGTTTTACAAACCACTTTTCGCACTTGTGTTGGTGCAGGAAACCACTTTTGCACTTGTATCAGTGTGGAAAAAACACTTTTTGCACTTGTGTTGGTGCAGGAAACCACTTTTGCACTTGTATTAGTGTGGAAAAAACACTTTTTGCACTTGTGATAGTGTTGAAAAACCACTTGTCGCACTTGTGTTAGTGTTCAAAAACCACTTTTCGCACTTGTGTTGGTGCAGGAAACCACTTTTGCACTTGTATTAGTGTGGATAAACCACTTTTTGCACTTGTGATAGTGTTGAAAAACCACTTTTCGCACTTGTGTTAGTGTATAAAAACCACTTTTCGCACTTGTGTTGGTGAAGGAAACCACTTTTGCACTTGTATTAGTGTGGAAAAACCACTTTTCGCACTTGTGTTAGTGTTGAAAAACCACTTTTCGCACTTGTGTTAGTGTTGAAAAACCACTTTTCGCACTTGTGTTAGTGTTGAAAAACCACTTTTCGCACTTGTGTTGGTGCAGGAAACCACTTTTGCACTTGTATCAGTGTGGAAAAAACTCTTTTCGCACTTGTGTAGGTGCAGGAAACCACTTTTGCACTTGTATTAGTGTGGAAAAAACACTTTTTGCATTTGTGATGGTGTTGAAAAACCACTTTTTGCACTTGTGTTAGTGTTGAAAAACCACTTTTCGCACTTGTGTTGGTGCAGGAAACCACTTTTGCACTTGTATTAGTGTGAAAAAAACACTTTTCGCACTTGTGTTAGTGTTGAAAAACCACTTTTCGCACTTGTGTTGGTGCAGGAAACCACTTTTTCACTTGTATTAGTGTGGAAAAAACACTTTTTGCACTTGTGATAGTGTTGAAAAACCACTTTTCGCACTTGTGTTAGTGTTGAAAAACCACTTTTCGCACTTGTGTTGTTGCATGAAACCACTTTTGCACTTGTATTAGTGTGGAAAAACCACTTTTCGCACTTGTGTTAGTGTTGAAAAACCACTTTTCGCACTTGTGTTAGTGTTGGAAAACCACATTTGCACTTGTGCTGGTGCAGGAAACCACTTTTGCACTTGTATTAGTGTGGAAAAAACACTTTTTGCACTTGTGATAGTGTTGAAAAACCACTTTTCGCACTTGTGTTAGTGTTGAAAAACCACTTTTCGCACTTGTGTTGTTGCATGAAACCACTTTTGCACTTGTATTAGTGTGGAAAAACCACTTTTCGCACTTGTGTTAGTGTTGAAAAACCACTTTTCGCACTTGTGTTAGTGTTTTACAAACCACTTTTCGCACTTGTGTTGGTGCAGGAAACCACTTTTGCACTTGTATCAGTGTGGAAAAAACACTTTTTGCACTTGTGTTGGTGCAGGAAACCACTTTTGCACTTGTATTAGTGTGGAAAAAACACTTTTTGCACTTGTGATAGTGTTGAAAAACCACTTGTCGCACTTGTGTTAGTGTTCAAAAACCACTTTTCGCACTTGTGTTGGTGCAGGAAACCACTTTTGCACTTGTATTAGTGTGGATAAACCACTTTTTGCACTTGTGATAGTGTTGAAAAACCACTTTTCGCACTTGTGTTAGTGTATAAAAACCACTTTTCGCACTTGTGTTGGTGAAGGAAACCACTTTTGCACTTGTATTAGTGTGGAAAAACCACTTTTCGCACTTGTGTTAGTGTTGAAAAACCACTTTTCGCACTTGTGTTAGTGTTGAAAAACCACTTTTCGCACTTGTGTTAGTGTTGAAAAACCACTTTTCGCACTTGTGTTGGTGCAGGAAACCACTTTTGCACTTGTATCAGTGTGGAAAAAACTCTTTTCGCACTTGTGTAGGTGCAGGAAACCACTTTTGCACTTGTATTAGTGTGGAAAAAACACTTTTTGCATTTGTGATGGTGTTGAAAAACCACTTTTTGCACTTGTGTTAGTGTTGAAAAACCACTTTTCGCACTTGTGTTGGTGCAGGAAACCACTTTTGCACTTGTATTAGTGTGAAAAAAACACTTTTCGCACTTGTGTTAGTGTTGAAAAACCACTTTTCGCACTTGTGTTGGTGCAGGAAACCACTTTTGCACTTGTATTAGTGTGGAAAAAACACTTTTTGCACTTGTGATAGTGTTGAAAAACCACTTTTCGCACTTGTGTTAGTGTTGAAAAACCACTTTTCGCACTTGTGTTGTTGCATGAAACCACTTTTGCACTTGTATTAGTGTGGAAAAACCACTTTTCGCACTTGTGTTAGTGTTGAAAAACCACTTTTCGCACTTGTGTTAGTGTTGGAAAACCACTTTTTGCACTTGTGCTGGTGCAGGAAACCACTTTTGCACTTGTATTAGTGTGGAAAAAACACTTTTTGCATTTGTGATAGTGTTGAAAAACCACTTGTCGCACTTGTGTTAGTGTTCAAAAACCACTTTTCGCACTTGTGTTAGTGTTGAAAAACCACTTTTCGCACTTGTGTTGGTGCAGGAAACCACTTTTGCACTTGTATTAGTGTGGATAAACCACTTTTTGCACTTGTGACAGTGTTGAAAAACCACTTTTCGCACTTGTGTTAGTGTTGAAAAACCACTTTTCGCACTTGTGTTGGTGAAGGAAACCACTTTTGCACTTGTATTGTGTGGAAAAACCACTTTTCACACTTGTGTTATTGTTGAAAAACCACTTTTCGCACTTGTGTTAGTGTTGAAAAACCACTTTTCGCACTTGTGTTGGTGCAGGAAACCACTTTTGCACTTGTATTAGTGTGGAAAAAACACTTTTTGCACTTGTGATAGTGTTGAAAAACCACTTTTCGCACTTGTGTTAGTATATAAAAACCACTTTTCGCACTTGTGTTTGTGCAGGAAACCACTTTTGCACTTGTATTAGTGTGGAAAAACCACTTTTCGCACTTGTGTTAGTGTTGAAAAACCACTTTTCGCACTTGTGTTAGTGTTGAAAAACCACTTTTCGCACTTGTGTTAGTGTTTAACAAACCACTTTTCGCACTTGTGTTGGTGCAGGAAACCACTTTTGCACTTGTATCAGTGTGGAAAAAACACTTTTTGCACTTGTGTTGGTGCAGGAAACCACTTTTGCACTTGTATTAGTGTGGAAAAAACACTTTTTGCACTTGTGATAGTGTTGAAAAACCACTTTTCGCACTTGTGTTAGTGTTGAAAAACCACTTTTCGCACTTGTGTTGGTGCAGGAAACCACTTTTGCACTTGTATTAGTGTGGAAAAACCACTTTTCGCACTTGTGTTAGTGTTGAAAAAACACTTTTCGCACTTGTGTTAGTGTTGAAAAACCACTTTTTGCACTTGTGTTAGTGTTGAAAAACCACTTTTCGCACTTGTGTTCGTGCAGGAAACCACTTTTGCACTTGTATTAGTGTGGAAAAAACACTTTTTGCACTTGTGATAGTGTTGAAAAACCACTTTTCGCACTTGTGTTAGTGTAGAAAAACCACTTTTCGCACTTGTGTTAGTGTTGAAAAAACACTTTTTGCACTTGTGTTGGTGCAGGAAACCACTTTTCGCACTTGTTTTGGTGCAGGAAACCACTTTTGCACTTGTATTAGTGTGGAAAAAACACTTTTCGCACTTGTGTTAGTGTTGAAAAACCACTTTTCGCACTTGTGTTAGTGTTGAAAAACCACTTTTTGCACTTGTGTTGGTGCAGTAAACCAATTTTGCACTTGTATTAGTGTGGAAAAACCACTTTTCGCACTTGTGTTAGTGTTGAAAAACCACTTTTCGCACTTGTGTTAGTGTTGAAAAACCACTTTTCGCACTTGTGTTAGTGTTGAAAAACCACTTTTCGCACTTGTGTTGGTGCAGGAAACCACTTTTGCACTTGTAATAGTGTGGAAAAAACACTTTTTGCACTTGTGATAGTGTTGAAAAACCACTTTTCGCACTTGTGTTAGTGTTGAAAAACCACTTTTCGCACTTGTGTTGGTGCAGGAAACCACTTTTACACTTGTATTAGTGTGGAAAAAACACTTTTTGCACTTGTGATAGTGTTGAAAAACCACTATTCGCACTTGTTTTAGTGTTGAAAAACCACTTTTCGCACTTGTGTTCGTGTTGAAAAACCACTTTTCGCACTTGTGTTGGTGCAGGAAACCTCTTTTGCACTTGTATTAGTGTGAAAAAAACAATTTTCGCACTTGTGTTAGTGTTGAAAAACCTCTTTTCGCACTTGTGTTGGTGCAGGAAACCACTTTTGCACTTGTATTAGTGTGGAAAAAACAATTTTTGCACTTGTGATAGTGTTGAAAAACCACTTTTCGCACTTGTGTTAGTGTTGAAAAACCACTTTTTGCACTTGTGTTGGTGCAGGAAACCACTTATGCACTTGTATTAGTGTGGAAAACCACTTTTCGCACTTGTGTTAGTGTTGAAAAACCACTTTTCGCACTTGTGTTAGTGTTGAAAAACCACTTTTCGCACTTGTGTTGGTGCAGGAAACCACTTTTGCACTTGTATTAGTGTGGAAAAAACACTTTTTGCACTTGTGATAGTGTTGAAAAACCACTTTTCGCACTTGTGTTGGTGCAGGAAACCACTTTTGCACTTGTATTAGTGTGGAAAAACCACTTTTCGCACTTGTGTTAGTGTTGAAAAAACACTTTTCGCACTTGTGTTGGTGCAGGAAACCACTTTTGCACTTGTATTAGTGTGGAAAAAGCACTTTATGCACTTGTGATAGTGTTGAAAAACCACTTTTCGCACTTGTGTTAGTGTTGAAAAACCACTTTTCGCACTTGTGTTGGTGCAGGAAACCACTTTTGCACTTGTATTAGTGTGGAAAAATCACTTTTTGCATTTGTGATAGTGTTGAAAAACCACTTGTCACACTTGTGTTAGTGTTAAAAAACCACTTTTCGCACTTGTGTTAGTGTTGAAAAACCACTTTTCGCACTTGTGTTAGTGTTGAAAAACCACTTTTCGCACTTGTGTTGGTGCAGGAAACCACTTTTGCACTTGTATTAGTGTGGAAAAAACACTTTTTGCACTTGTGATAGTGTTGAAAAACCACTTTTCGCACTTGTGTTAGTGTTGAAAAACCACTTTTCGCACTTATGTTGGTGCAGGAAACCACTTTTGCACTTGTATTAGTGTGGAAAAAACACTTTTTGCACTTGTGATAGTGTTGAAAAACCACTTTTCGCACTTGTGTTAGTGTTGAAAAACCACTTTTCGCACTTGTGTTGGTGTTAAAAAACCACTTTTCGCACTTGTGTTAGTGTTGAAAAACCTCTTTTCGCACCTGTGTTGGTGCAGGAAACCACTTTTGCACTTGTATTAGTGTGGAAAAAACACTTTTGCACTTGAGATAGTGTTGAAAAACCACTTTTCGCACTTGTGTTAGTGTTGAAAAACCACTTTTCGCACTTGTGTTAGTGTTGAAAAACCACTTTTCGCACTTGTGTTGGTGCAGGAAACCACTTTTGCACTTGTATTAGTGTGGAAAACCACTTTTTGCACTTGTGATAGTGTTGAAAAACAACTTTTCGCACTTGTGTTAGTGTTGAAAAACCACTTTTCGCACTTGTGTTGGTGCAGGAAACCACTTTTGCACTTGTATTAGTATGGAAAAACCACTTTTCGCACTTGTGTTAGTGTTGAAAAACCACTTTTCGCACTTGTGTTAGTGTTGAAAAACCACTTTTCGCACTTGTGCTAGTGTTGAAAAACCACTTTTCGCACTTGTGTTGGTGCAGGAAACCACTTTTGCACTTGCATTAGTGTGAAAAAAACACTTTTCGCACTTGTGTTAGTGTTGAAAAACCACTTTTCGCACTTGTGTTGGTGCAGGAAACCACTTTTGCACTTGTATTAGTGTGGAAAAAACACTTTTTGCACTTGTGATAGTGTTGAAAAACCACTTTTCGCACTTGTGTTAGTGTTGAAAAACCACTTTTCGCACTTGTGTTGGTGCAGGAAACCACTTTTGCACTTGTATTAGTGTGGAAAAACCACTTTTCGCACTTGTGTTAGTGTTAAAAAACCACTTTTCGCACTTGTGTTAGTGTTGAAAAACCTCTTTTCGCAACTGTGTTGGTGCAGGAAACCACTTTTGCACTTGTATTAGTGTGGAAAAAACACTTTTGCACTTGAGATAGTGTTGAAAAACCACTTTTCGCACTTGTGTTAGTGTTGAAAAACCACTTTTCGCACTTGTGTTAGTGTTGAAAAACCACTTTTCGCACTTGTGTTGGTGCAGGAAACCACTTTTGCACTTGTATTAGTGTGGAAAAACCACTTTTTGCACTTGTGATAGTGTTGAAAAACCACTTTTCGCACTTGTGTTAGTGTTGAAAAACCACTTTTCGCACTTGTGTTGGTGCAGGAAACCACTTTTGCACTTGTATTAGTGTGGAAAAAACAATTTTTGCACTTGTGATAGTGTTGAAAAACCACTTTTCGCACTTGTGTTAGTGTTGAAAAACCACTTTTCGCACTTGTGTTGGTGCAGGAAACCACTTATGCACTTGTATTAGTGTGGAAAACCACTTTTCGCACTTGTGTTAGTGTTGAAAAACCACTTTTCGCACTTGTGTTAGTGTTGAAAAACCACTTTTCGCACTTGTGTTGGTGCAGGAAACCACTTTTGCACTTGTATTAGTGTGGAAAAAACACTTTTTGCACTTGTGATAGTGTTGAAAAACCACTTTTCGCACTTGTGTTGGTGCAGGAAACCACTTTTGCACTTGTATTAGTGTGGAAAAACCACTTTTCGCACTTGTGTTAGTGTTGAAAAAACACTTTTCGCACTTGTGTTGGTGCAGGAAACCACTTTTGCACTTGTATTAGTGTGGAAAAAGCACTTTATGCACTTGTGATAGTGTTGAAAAACCACTTTTCGCACTTGTGTTAGTGTTGAAAAACCACTTTTCGCACTTGTGTTGGTGCAGGAAACCACTTTTGCACTTGTATTAGTGTGGAAAAATCACTTTTTGCATTTGTGATAGTGTTGAAAAACCACTTGTCACACTTGTGTTAGTGTTAAAAAACCACTTTTCGCACTTGTGTTAGTGTTGAAAAACCACTTTTCGCACTTGTGTTAGTGTTGAAAAACCACTTTTCGCACTTGTGTTGGTGCAGGAAACCACTTTTGCACTTGTATTAGTGTGGAAAAAACACTTTTTGCACTTGTGATAGTGTTGAAAAACCACTTTTCGCACTTGTGTTAGTGTTGAAAAACCACTTTTCGCACTTATGTTGGTGCAGGAAACCACTTTTGCACTTGTATTAGTGTGGAAAAAACACTTTTTGCACTTGTGATAGTGTTGAAAAACCACTTTTCGCACTTGTGTTAGTGTTGAAAAACCACTTTTCGCACTTGTGTTGGTGTTAAAAAACCACTTTTCGCACTTGTGTTAGTGTTGAAAAACCTCTTTTCGCACCTGTGTTGGTGCAGGAAACCACTTTTGCACTTGTATTAGTGTGGAAAAAACACTTTTGCACTTGAGATAGTGTTGAAAAACCACTTTTCGCACTTGTGTTAGTGTTGAAAAACCACTTTTCGCACTTGTGTTAGTGTTGAAAAACCACTTTTCGCACTTGTGTTGGTGCAGGAAACCACTTTTGCACTTGTATTAGTGTGGAAAACCACTTTTTGCACTTGTGATAGTGTTGAAAAACAACTTTTCGCACTTGTGTTAGTGTTGAAAAACCACTTTTCGCACTTGTGTTGGTGCAGGAAACCACTTTTGCACTTGTATTAGTATGGAAAAACCACTTTTCGCACTTGTGTTAGTGTTGAAAAACCACTTTTCGCACTTGTGTTAGTGTTGAAAAACCACTTTTCGCACTTGTGCTAGTGTTGAAAAACCACTTTTCGCACTTGTGTTGGTGCAGGAAACCACTTTTGCACTTGCATTAGTGTGAAAAAAACACTTTTCGCACTTGTGTTAGTGTTGAAAAACCACTTTTCGCACTTGTGTTGGTGCAGGAAACCACTTTTGCACTTGTATTAGTGTGGAAAAAACACTTTTTGCACTTGTGATAGTGTTGAAAAACCACTTTTCGCACTTGTGTTAGTGTTGAAAAACCACTTTTCGCACTTGTGTTGGTGCAGGAAACCACTTTTGCACTTGTATTAGTGTGGAAAAACCACTTTTCGCACTTGTGTTAGTGTTAAAAAACCACTTTTCGCACTTGTGTTAGTGTTGAAAAACCTCTTTTCGCAACTGTGTTGGTGCAGGAAACCACTTTTGCACTTGTATTAGTGTGGAAAAAACACTTTTGCACTTGAGATAGTGTTGAAAAACCACTTTTCGCACTTGTGTTAGTGTTGAAAAACCACTTTTCGCACTTGTGTTAGTGTTGAAAAACCACTTTTCGCACTTGTGTTGGTGCAGGAAACCACTTTTGCACTTGTATTAGTGTGGAAAAACCACTTTTTGCACTTGTGATAGTGTTGAAAAACAACTTTTCGCACTTGTGTTAGTGTTGAAAAACCACTTTTCGCACTTGTGTTGGTGCAGGAAACCACTTTTGCACTTGTATTAGTATGGAAAAACCACTTTTCGCACTTGTGTTAGTGTTGATAAACCACTTTTCGCACTTGTGTTAGTGTTGAAAAACCACTTTTCGCACTTGTGCTAGTGTTGAAAAACCACTTTTCGCACTTGTGTTGGTGCAGGAAACCACTTTTGCACTTGTATTAGTGTGAAAAAAACACTTTTCGCACTTGTGTTAGTGTTGAAAAACCACTTTTCGCACTTGTGTTGGTGCAGGAAACCACTTTTGCACTTGTATTAGTGTGGAAAAAACACTTTTTGCACGTGTGATAGTGTTGAAAAACCACTTTTCGCACTTGTGTTAGTGTTGAAAAACCACTTTTCGCACTTGTGTTGTTGCATGAAACCACTTTTGCACTTGTATTAGTGTGGAAAAACCACTTTTCGCACTTGTGTTAGTGTTGAAAAACCACTTTTCGCACTTGTGTTAGTGTTGGAAAACCACTTTTTGCACTTGTGTTGGTGCAGGAAACCACTTTTGCACGTGTATTAGTGTGGAAAAAACACTTTTTGCATTTGTGATAGTGTTGAAAAACCACTTGTCGCACTTGTGTTAGTGTTCAAAAACCACTTTTCGCACTTGTGTTGGTGCAGGAAACCACTTTTGCACTTGTATTAGTGTGGATAAACCACTTTTTGCACTTGTGATAGTGTTGAAAAACCACTTTTCGCACTTGTGTTAGTGTATAAAAACCACTTTTCGCACTTGTGTTGGTGAAGGAAACCACTTTTGCACTTGTATTAGTGTGGAAAAACCACTTTTCGCACTTGTGTTAGTGTTGAAAAACCACTTTTCGCACTTGTGTTAGTGTTGAAAAACCACTTTTCGCACTTGTGTTAGTGTTGAAAAACCACTTTTCGCACTTGTGTTGGTGCAGGAAACCACTTTTGCACTTGTATCAGTGTGGAAAAAACTCTTTTCGCACTTGTGTAGGTGCAGGAAACCACTTTTGCACTTGTATTAGTGTGGAAAAAACACTTTTTGCATTTGTGATGGTGTTGAAAAACCACTTTTTGCACTTGTGTTAGTGTTGAAAAACCACTTTTCGCACTTGTGTTGGTGCAGGAAACCACTTTTGCACTTGTATTAGTGTGAAAAAAACACTTTTCGCACTTGTGTTAGTGTTGAAAAACCACTTTTCGCACTTGTGTTGGTGCAGGAAACCACTTTTGCACTTGTATTAGTGTGGAAAAAACACTTTTTGCACTTGTGATAGTGTTGAAAAACCACTTTTCGCACTTGTGTTAGTGTTGAAAAACCACTTTTCGCACTTGTGTTGTTGCATGAAACCACTTTTGCACTTGTATTAGTGTGGAAAAACCACTTTTCGCACTTGTGTTAGTGTTGAAAAACCACTTTTCGCACTTGTGTTAGTGTTGGAAAACCACTTTTTGCACTTGTGTTGGTGCAGGAAACCACTTTTGCACTTGTATTAGTGTGGAAAAAACACTTTTGCACTTGAGATAGTGTTGAAAAACCACTTTTCGCACTTGTGTTAGTGTTGAAAAACCACTTTTCGCACTTGTGTTAGTGTTGAAAAACCACTTTTTGCACTTATGTTGGTGCAGGAAACCAATTTTGCACTTGTATTAGTGTGGAAAAACCACTTTTCGCACTTGTGTTAGTGTTGAAAAACCACTTTTCGCACTTGTGTTAGTGTTGAAAAACCACTTTTCGCACTTGTGTTAGTGTTGAAAAACCACTTTTCGCACTTGTGTTGGTGCAGGAAACCACTTTTACACTTGTATTAGTGTGGAAAAAACACTTTTTGCACTTGTGATAGTGTTGAAAAACCACTATTCGCACTTGTTTTAGTGTTGAAAAACCACTTTTCGCACTTGTGTTCGTGTTGAAAAACCACTTTTCGCACTTGTGTTGGTGCAGGAAACCTCTTTTGCACTTGTATTAGTGTGAAAAAAACAATTTTCGCACTTGTGTTAGTGTTGAAAAACCTCTTTTCGCACTTGTGTTGGTGCAGGAAACCACTTTTGCACTTGTATTAGTGTGGAAAAAACAATTTTTGCACTTGTGATAGTGTTGAAAAACCACTTTTCGCACTTGTGTTAGTGTTGAAAAACCACTTTTTGCACTTGTGTTGGTGCAGGAAACCACTTATGCACTTGTATTAGTGTGGAAAACCACTTTTCGCACTTGTGTTAGTGTTGAAAAACCACTTTTCGCACTTGTGTTAGTGTTGAAAAACCACTTTTCGCACTTGTGTTGGTGCAGGAAACCACTTTTGCACTTGTATTAGTGTGGAAAAAACACTTTTTGCACTTGTGATAGTGTTGAAAAACCACTTTTCGCACTTGTGTTGGTGCAGGAAACCACTTTTGCACTTGTATTAGTGTGGAAAAACCACTTTTCGCACTTGTGTTAGTGTTGAAAAAACACTTTTCGCACTTGTGTTGGTGCAGGAAACCACTTTTGCACTTGTATTAGTGTGGAAAAAGCACTTTATGCACTTGTGATAGTGTTGAAAAACCACTTTTCGCACTTGTGTTAGTGTTGAAAAACCACTTTTCGCACTTGTGTTGGTGCAGGAAACCACTTTTGCACTTGTATTAGTGTGGAAAAATCACTTTTTGCATTTGTGATAGTGTTGAAAAACCACTTGTCACACTTGTGTTAGTGTTAAAAAACCACTTTTCGCACTTGTGTTAGTGTTGAAAAACCACTTTTCGCACTTGTGTTAGTGTTGAAAAACCACTTTTCGCACTTGTGTTGGTGCAGGAAACCACTTTTGCACTTGTATTAGTGTGGAAAAAACACTTTTTGCACTTGTGATAGTGTTGAAAAACCACTTTTCGCACTTGTGTTAGTGTTGAAAAACCACTTTTCGCACTTATGTTGGTGCAGGAAACCACTTTTGCACTTGTATTAGTGTGGAAAAAACACTTTTTGCACTTGTGATAGTGTTGAAAAACCACTTTTCGCACTTGTGTTAGTGTTGAAAAACCACTTTTCGCACTTGTGTTGGTGTTAAAAAACCACTTTTCGCACTTGTGTTAGTGTTGAAAAACCTCTTTTCGCACCTGTGTTGGTGCAGGAAACCACTTTTGCACTTGTATTAGTGTGGAAAAAACACTTTTGCACTTGAGATAGTGTTGAAAAACCACTTTTCGCACTTGTGTTAGTGTTGAAAAACCACTTTTCGCACTTGTGTTAGTGTTGAAAAACCACTTTTCGCACTTGTGTTGGTGCAGGAAACCACTTTTGCACTTGTATTAGTGTGGAAAACCACTTTTTGCACTTGTGATAGTGTTGAAAAACAACTTTTCGCACTTGTGTTAGTGTTGAAAAACCACTTTTCGCACTTGTGTTGGTGCAGGAAACCACTTTTGCACTTGTATTAGTATGGAAAAACCACTTTTCGCACTTGTGTTAGTGTTGAAAAACCACTTTTCGCACTTGTGTTAGTGTTGAAAAACCACTTTTCGCACTTGTGCTAGTGTTGAAAAACCACTTTTCGCACTTGTGTTGGTGCAGGAAACCACTTTTGCACTTGCATTAGTGTGAAAAAAACACTTTTCGCACTTGTGTTAGTGTTGAAAAACCACTTTTCGCACTTGTGTTGGTGCAGGAAACCACTTTTGCACTTGTATTAGTGTGGAAAAAACACTTTTTGCACTTGTGATAGTGTTGAAAAACCACTTTTCGCACTTGTGTTAGTGTTGAAAAACCACTTTTCGCACTTGTGTTGGTGCAGGAAACCACTTTTGCACTTGTATTAGTGTGGAAAAACCACTTTTCGCACTTGTGTTAGTGTTAAAAAACCACTTTTCGCACTTGTGTTAGTGTTGAAAAACCTCTTTTCGCAACTGTGTTGGTGCAGGAAACCACTTTTGCACTTGTATTAGTGTGGAAAAAACACTTTTGCACTTGAGATAGTGTTGAAAAACCACTTTTCGCACTTGTGTTAGTGTTGAAAAACCACTTTTCGCACTTGTGTTAGTGTTGAAAAACCACTTTTCGCACTTGTGTTGGTGCAGGAAACCACTTTTGCACTTGTATTAGTGTGGAAAAACCACTTTTTGCACTTGTGATAGTGTTGAAAAACCACTTTTCGCACTTGTGTTAGTGTTGAAAAACCACTTTTCGCACTTGTGTTGGTGCAGGAAACCACTTTTGCACTTGTATTAGTGTGGAAAAAACAATTTTTGCACTTGTGATAGTGTTGAAAAACCACTTTTCGCACTTGTGTTAGTGTTGAAAAACCACTTTTCGCACTTGTGTTGGTGCAGGAAACCACTTATGCACTTGTATTAGTGTGGAAAACCACTTTTCGCACTTGTGTTAGTGTTGAAAAACCACTTTTCGCACTTGTGTTAGTGTTGAAAAACCACTTTTCGCACTTGTGTTGGTGCAGGAAACCACTTTTGCACTTGTATTAGTGTGGAAAAAACACTTTTTGCACTTGTGATAGTGTTGAAAAACCACTTTTCGCACTTGTGTTGGTGCAGGAAACCACTTTTGCACTTGTATTAGTGTGGAAAAACCACTTTTCGCACTTGTGTTAGTGTTGAAAAAACACTTTTCGCACTTGTGTTGGTGCAGGAAACCACTTTTGCACTTGTATTAGTGTGGAAAAAGCACTTTATGCACTTGTGATAGTGTTGAAAAACCACTTTTCGCACTTGTGTTAGTGTTGAAAAACCACTTTTCGCACTTGTGTTGGTGCAGGAAACCACTTTTGCACTTGTATTAGTGTGGAAAAATCACTTTTTGCATTTGTGATAGTGTTGAAAAACCACTTGTCACACTTGTGTTAGTGTTAAAAAACCACTTTTCGCACTTGTGTTAGTGTTGAAAAACCACTTTTCGCACTTGTGTTAGTGTTGAAAAACCACTTTTCGCACTTGTGTTGGTGCAGGAAACCACTTTTGCACTTGTATTAGTGTGGAAAAAACACTTTTTGCACTTGTGATAGTGTTGAAAAACCACTTTTCGCACTTGTGTTAGTGTTGAAAAACCACTTTTCGCACTTATGTTGGTGCAGGAAACCACTTTTGCACTTGTATTAGTGTGGAAAAAACACTTTTTGCACTTGTGATAGTGTTGAAAAACCACTTTTCGCACTTGTGTTAGTGTTGAAAAACCACTTTTCGCACTTGTGTTGGTGTTAAAAAACCACTTTTCGCACTTGTGTTAGTGTTGAAAAACCTCTTTTCGCACCTGTGTTGGTGCAGGAAACCACTTTTGCACTTGTATTAGTGTGGAAAAAACACTTTTGCACTTGAGATAGTGTTGAAAAACCACTTTTCGCACTTGTGTTAGTGTTGAAAAACCACTTTTCGCACTTGTGTTAGTGTTGAAAAACCACTTTTCGCACTTGTGTTGGTGCAGGAAACCACTTTTGCACTTGTATTAGTGTGGAAAACCACTTTTTGCACTTGTGATAGTGTTGAAAAACAACTTTTCGCACTTGTGTTAGTGTTGAAAAACCACTTTTCGCACTTGTGTTGGTGCAGGAAACCACTTTTGCACTTGTATTAGTATGGAAAAACCACTTTTCGCACTTGTGTTAGTGTTGAAAAACCACTTTTCGCACTTGTGTTAGTGTTGAAAAACCACTTTTCGCACTTGTGCTAGTGTTGAAAAACCACTTTTCGCACTTGTGTTGGTGCAGGAAACCACTTTTGCACTTGCATTAGTGTGAAAAAAACACTTTTCGCACTTGTGTTAGTGTTGAAAAACCACTTTTCGCACTTGTGTTGGTGCAGGAAACCACTTTTGCACTTGTATTAGTGTGGAAAAAACACTTTTTGCACTTGTGATAGTGTTGAAAAACCACTTTTCGCACTTGTGTTAGTGTTGAAAAACCACTTTTCGCACTTGTGTTGGTGCAGGAAACCACTTTTGCACTTGTATTAGTGTGGAAAAACCACTTTTCGCACTTGTGTTAGTGTTAAAAAACCACTTTTCGCACTTGTGTTAGTGTTGAAAAACCTCTTTTCGCAACTGTGTTGGTGCAGGAAACCACTTTTGCACTTGTATTAGTGTGGAAAAAACACTTTTGCACTTGAGATAGTGTTGAAAAACCACTTTTCGCACTTGTGTTAGTGTTGAAAAACCACTTTTCGCACTTGTGTTAGTGTTGAAAAACCACTTTTCGCACTTGTGTTGGTGCAGGAAACCACTTTTGCACTTGTATTAGTGTGGAAAAACCACTTTTTGCACTTGTGATAGTGTTGAAAAACAACTTTTCGCACTTGTGTTAGTGTTGAAAAACCACTTTTCGCACTTGTGTTGGTGCAGGAAACCACTTTTGCACTTGTATTAGTATGGAAAAACCACTTTTCGCACTTGTGTTAGTGTTGATAAACCACTTTTCGCACTTGTGTTAGTGTTGAAAAACCACTTTTCGCACTTGTGCTAGTGTTGAAAAACCACTTTTCGCACTTGTGTTGGTGCAGGAAACCACTTTTGCACTTGTATTAGTGTGAAAAAAACACTTTTCGCACTTGTGTTAGTGTTGAAAAACCACTTTTCGCACTTGTGTTGGTGCAGGAAACCACTTTTGCACTTGTATTAGTGTGGAAAAAACACTTTTTGCACGTGTGATAGTGTTGAAAAACCACTTTTCGCACTTGTGTTAGTGTTGAAAAACCACTTTTCGCACTTGTGTTGTTGCATGAAACCACTTTTGCACTTGTATTAGTGTGGAAAAACCACTTTTCGCACTTGTGTTAGTGTTGAAAAACCACTTTTCGCACTTGTGTTAGTGTTGGAAAACCACTTTTTGCACTTGTGTTGGTGCAGGAAACCACTTTTGCACGTGTATTAGTGTGGAAAAAACACTTTTTGCATTTGTGATAGTGTTGAAAAACCACTTGTCGCACTTGTGTTAGTGTTCAAAAACCACTTTTCGCACTTGTGTTGGTGCAGGAAACCACTTTTGCACTTGTATTAGTGTGGATAAACCACTTTTTGCACTTGTGATAGTGTTGAAAAACCACTTTTCGCACTTGTGTTAGTGTATAAAAACCACTTTTCGCACTTGTGTTGGTGAAGGAAACCACTTTTGCACTTGTATTAGTGTGGAAAAACCACTTTTCGCACTTGTGTTAGTGTTGAAAAACCACTTTTCGCACTTGTGTTAGTGTTGAAAAACCACTTTTCGCACTTGTGTTAGTGTTGAAAAACCACTTTTCGCACTTGTGTTGGTGCAGGAAACCACTTTTGCACTTGTATCAGTGTGGAAAAAACTCTTTTCGCACTTGTGTAGGTGCAGGAAACCACTTTTGCACTTGTATTAGTGTGGAAAAAACACTTTTTGCATTTGTGATGGTGTTGAAAAACCACTTTTTGCACTTGTGTTAGTGTTGAAAAACCACTTTTCGCACTTGTGTTGGTGCAGGAAACCACTTTTGCACTTGTATTAGTGTGAAAAAAACACTTTTCGCACTTGTGTTAGTGTTGAAAAACCACTTTTCGCACTTGTGTTGGTGCAGGAAACCACTTTTGCACTTGTATTAGTGTGGAAAAAACACTTTTTGCACTTGTGATAGTGTTGAAAAACCACTTTTCGCACTTGTGTTAGTGTTGAAAAACCACTTTTCGCACTTGTGTTGTTGCATGAAACCACTTTTGCACTTGTATTAGTGTGGAAAAACCACTTTTCGCACTTGTGTTAGTGTTGAAAAACCACTTTTCGCACTTGTGTTAGTGTTGGAAAACCACTTTTTGCACTTGTGTTGGTGCAGGAAACCACTTTTGCACTTGTATTAGTGTGGAAAAAACACTTTTGCACTTGAGATAGTGTTGAAAAACCACTTTTCGCACTTGTGTTAGTGTTGAAAAACCACTTTTCGCACTTGTGTTAGTGTTGAAAAACCACTTTTTGCACTTATGTTGGTGCAGGAAACCAATTTTGCACTTGTATTAGTGTGGAAAAACCACTTTTCGCACTTGTGTTAGTGTTGAAAAACCACTTTTCGCACTTGTGTTAGTGTTGAAAAACCACTTTTCGCACTTGTGTTAGTGTTGAAAAACCACTTTTCGCACTTGTGTTGGTGCAGGAAACCAATTTTGCACTTGTAATAGTGTGGAAAAAACACTTTTTGCACTTGTGATAGTGTTGAAAAACCGCTTTTCGCACTTGTGTTAGTGTTGAAAAACCACTTTTCGCACTTGTGTTGGTGCAGGAAACCACTTTTGCACTTGTATTAGTGTGGAAAAAGCACTTTATGCACTTGTGATAGTGTTGAAAAACCACTTTTCGCACTTGTGTTAGTGTTGAAAAACCACTTTTCGCACTTGTGTTGGTGCAGGAAACCACTTTTGCACTTGTATTAGTGTGGAAAAAACACTTTTTGCATTTGTGATAGTGTTGAAAAACCACTTGTCACACTTGTGTTAGTGTTCAAAAACCACTTTTCGCACTTGTGTTAGTGTTGAAAAACCACTTTTCGCACTTGTGTTGGTGCAGGAAACCACTTTTGCACTTGTATTAGTGTGGATAAACCACTTTTTGCACTTGTGATAGTGTTGAAAAACCACTTTTCGCACTTGTGTTAGTGTATAAAACCACTTTTCGCACTTGTGTTGGTGCAGGAAACCACTTTTGCACTTGTATTAGTGTGGAAAAACCACATTTCGCACTTGTGTTAGTGTTGAAAAACCACTTTTCGCACTTGTGTTAGTGTTGAAAAACCACTTTTCGCACTTGTGTTAGTGTTGAAAAACCACTTTTCGCACTTGTGTTGGTGCAGAAAACCACTTTTGCACTTGTATCAGTGTGGAAAAAACTCTTTTCGCACTTGTGTTGGTGCAGGAAACCACTTTTGCACTTGTATTAGTGTGGAAAAAACACTTTTTGCACTTGTGATAGTGTTGAAAAACCACTTTTCGCACTTGTGTTAGTGTTGAAAAACCACTTTTCGCACTTGTGTTGGTGCAGGAAACCACTTATGCACTTGTATTAGTGTGGAAAACCACTTTTCGCACTTGTGTTAGTGTTGAAAAACCACTTTTCGCACTTGTGTTAGTGTTGAAAAACCACTTTTCGCACTTGTGTTGGTGCAGGAAACCACTTTTGCACTTGTATTAGTGTGGAAAAAACACTTTTTGCACTTGTGATAGTGTTGAAAAACCACTTTTCGCACTTGTGTTGGTGCAGGAAACCACTTTTGCACTTGTATTAGTGTGGAAAAAGCACTTTATGCACTTGTGATAGTGTTGAAAAACCACTTTTCGCACTTGTGTTAGTGTTGAAAAACCACTTTTCGCACTTGTGTTGGTGCAGGAAACCACTTTTGCACTTGTATTAGTGTGGAAAAATCACTTTTTGCATTTGTGATAGTGTTGAAAAACCACTTGTCACACTTGTGTTAGTGTTCAAAAACCACTTTTCGCACTTGTGTTAGTGTTGAAAAACCACTTTTCGCACTTGTGTTAGTGTTGAAAAACCACTTTTCGCACTTGTGTTGGTGCAGGAAACCACTTTTGCACTTGTATTAGTGTGGAAAAAACACTTTTTGCACTTGTTATAGTGTTGAAAAACCACTTTTCGCACTTGTGTTAGTGTTGAAAAACCACTTTTCGCACTTGTGTTGGTGCAGGAAACCACTTTTGCACTTGTATTAGTGTGGAAAAAACACTTTTTGCACTTGTGATAGTGTTGAAAAACCACTTTTCGCACTTGTGTTAGTGTTGAAAAACCACTTTTCGCACTTGTGTTGGTGCAGGAAACCACTTTTGCACTTGTATTAGTGTGGAAAAACCACTTTTCGCACTTGTGTTAGTGTTAAAAAACCACTTTTCGCACTTGTGTTAGTGTTGAAAAACCTCTTTTCGCACCTGTGTTGGTGCAGGAAACCACTTTTGCACTTGTATTAGTGTGGAAAAAACACTTTTGCACTTGAGATAGTGTTGAAAAACCACTTTTTGCACTTGTGTTAGTGTTGAAAAACCACTTTTCGCACTTGTGTTAGTGTTGAAAAACCACTTTTCGCACTTGTGTTGGTGCAGGAAACCACTTTTGCACTTGTATTAGTGTGGAAAAACCACTTTTTGCACTTGTGATAGTGTTGAAAAACAACTTTTCGCACTTGTGTTAGTGTTGAAAAACCACTTTTCGCACTTGTGTTGGTGCAGGAAACCACTTTTGCACTTGTATTAGTATGGAAAAACCACTTTTCGCACTTGTGTTAGTGTTGAAAAACCACTTTTCGCACTTGTGTTAGTGTTGAAAAACCACTTTTCGCACTTGTGCTAGTGTTGAAAAAACCACTTTTCGCACTTGTGTTGGTGCAGGAAACCACTTTTGCACTTGCATTAGTGTGAAAAAAACACTTTTCGCACTTGTGTTAGTGTTGAAAAACCACTTTTCGCACTTGTGTTGGTGCAGGAAACCACTTTTGCACTTGTATTAGTGTGGAAAAAACACTTTTTGCACTTGTGATAGTGTTGAAAAACCACTTTTCGCACTTGTGTTAGTGTTGAAAAACCACTTTTCGCACTTGTGTTAGTGTTGAAAAAACACTTTTCGCACTTGTGTTGGTGCAGGAAACCACTTTTGCACTTGTATTAGTGTGGAAAAACCACTTTTTGCACTTGTGATAGTGTTGAAAAACAACTTTTCGCACTTGTGTTAGTGTTGAAAAACCACTTTTCGCACTTGTGTTGGTGCAGGAAACCACTTTTGCACTTGTATTAGTATGGAAAAACCACTTTTCGCACTTGTGTTAGTGTTGAAAAACCACTTTTCGCACTTGTGTTAGTGTTGAAAAACCACTTTTCGCACTTGTGCTAGTGTTGAAAAACCACTTTTCGCACTTGTGTTGGTGCAGGAAACCACTTTTGCACTTGTATTAGTGTGAAAAAAACACTTTTCGCACTTGTGTTAGTGTTGAAAAACCACTTTTCGCACTTGTGTTGGTGCAGGAAACCACTTTTGCACTTGTATTAGTGTGGAAAAAACACTTTTTGCACTTGTGATAGTGTTGAAAAACCACTTTTCGCACTTGTGTTAGTGTTGAAAAACCACTTTTCGCACTTGTGTTGTTGCATGAAACCACTTTTGCACTTGTATTAGTGTGGAAAAACCACTTTTCGCACTTGTGTTAGTGTTGAAAAACCACTTTTCGCACTTGTGTTAGTGTTGGAAAACCACTTTTTGCACTTGTGTTGGTGCAGGAAACCACTTTTGCACGTGTATTAGTGTGGAAAAAACACTTTTTGCATTTGTGATAGTGTTGAAAAACCACTTGTCGCACTTGTGTTAGTGTTCAAAAACCACTTTTCGCACTTGTGTTGGTGCAGGAAACCACTTTTGCACTTGTATTAGTGTGGATAAACCACTTTTTGCACTTGTGATAGTGTTGAAAAACCACTTTTCGCACTTGTGTTAGTGTATAAAAACCACTTTTCGCACTTGTGTTGGTGAAGGAAACCACTTCTGCACTTGTATTAGTGTGGAAAAACCACTTTTCGCACTTGTGTTAGTGTTGAAAAACCACTTTTCGCACTTGTGTTAGTGTTGAAAAACCACTTTTCGCACTTGTGTTAGTGTTGAAAAACCACTTTTCGCACTTGTGTTGGTGCAGGAAACCACTTTTGCACTTGTATCAGTGTGGAAAAAACTCTTTTCGCACTTGTGTAGGTGCAGGAAACCACTTTTGCACTTGTATTAGTGTGGAAAAAACACTTTTTGCATTTGTGATGGTGTTGAAAAACCACTTTTTGCACTTGTGTTAGTGTTGAAAAACCACTTTTCGCACTTGTGTTGGTGCAGGAAACCACTTTTGCACTTGTATTAGTGTGAAAAAAACACTTTTCGCACTTGTGTTAGTGTTGAAAACCACTTTTCGCACTTGTGTTGGTGCAGGAAACCACTTTTGCACTTGTATTAGTGTGGAAAAAACACTTTTTGCACTTGTGATAGTGTTGAAAAACCACTTTTCGCACTTGTGTTAGTGTTGAAAAACCACTTTTCGCACTTGTGTTGTTGCATGAAACCACTTTTGCACTTGTATTAGTGTGGAAAAACCACTTTTCGCACTTGTGTTAGTGTTGAAAAACCACTTTTCGCACTTGTGTTAGTGTTGGAAAACCACTTTTTGCACTTGTGTTGGTGCAGGAAACCACTTTTGCACTTGTATTAGTGTGGAAAAAACACTTTTTGCATTTGTGATAGTGTTGAAAAACCACTTGTCGCACTTGTGTTAGTGTTCAAAAACCACTTTTCGCACTTGTGTTAGTGTTGAAAAACCACTTTTCGCACTTGTGTTGGTGCAGGAAACCACTTTTGCACTTGTATTAGTGTGGATAAACCACTTTTTGCACTTGTGACAGTGTTGAAAAACCACTTTTCGCACTTGTGTTAGTGTTGAAAAACCACTTTTCGCACTTGTGTTGGTGAAGGAAACCACTTTTGCACTTGTATTGTGTGGAAAAACCACTTTTCGCACTTGTGTTAGTGTTGAAAAACCACTTTTCGCACTTGTGTTAGTGTTGAAAAACCACTTTTCGCACTTGTGTTAGTGTTGAAAAACCACTTTTCGCACTTGTGTTGGTGCAGGAAACCACTTTTGCACTTGTATTAGTGTTGAAAAACCACTTTTCGCACTTGTGTTAGTGTTGAAAAACCACTTTTTGCACTTGTGTTGGTGCAGGAAACCACTTTTCGCACTTGTGTTTGTGCAGGAAACCACTTTTGCACTTGTATTAGTGTGGAAAAAACACTTTTCGCACTTGTGTTAGTGTTGAAAAACACTTTTCGCACTTGTGTTAGTGTTGAAAAACCACTTTTTGCACTTGTGTTGGTGCAGGAAACCAATTTTGCACTTGTATTAGTGTGGAAATACCACTTTTCGCACTTGTGTTAGTGTTGAAAAACCACTTTTCGCACTTGTGTTAGTGTTGAAAAACCACTTTTCGCACTTGTGTTTGTGGCAGGAAACCACTTTTGCACTTGTAATAGTGTGGAAAAAACACTTTTTGCACTTGTGATAGTGTTGAAAAACCACTTTTCGCACTTGTGTTGGTGCAGGAAACCACTTTTGCACTTGTATTAGTGTGGAAAAAGCACTTTTTGCACTTCTGATAGTGTTGAAAAACCACTTTTCGCACTTGTTTTAGTGTTGAAAACCACTTTTTGCACTTGTGGTAGTGTTGAAAACCACTTTTCGCACTTGTGTTGGTGCAGGAAACCTCTTTTGCACTTGTATTAGTGTGAAAAAAACACTTCGCACTTTTGTTAGTGTTGAAAAACCACTTTTCGCACTTGTGTTGGTGCAGGAAACCACTTTTGCACTTGTATTAGTGTGGAAAAACCACTTTTCGCACTTGTGTTAGTGTTGAAAAAACACTTTTCGCACTTGTGTTGGTGCAGGAAACCACTTTTGCACTTGTATTAGTGTGGAAAAAACACTTTTTGCACTTGTGATAGTGTTGAAAAACCACTTTTCGCACTTGTGTTAGTGTTGAAAAACCACTTTTCGCACTTGTGTTGGTGCAGGAAACCACTTTTGCACTTGTATTAGTGTGGAAAAAACACTTTTTGCACTTGTGATAGTGTTGAAAAACCACTTTTCGCACTTGTGTTAGTGTTGAAAAACCACTTTTCGCACTTGTGTTGGTGCAGGAAACCACTTTTGCACTTGTATTAGTGTGGAAAAAACACTTTTTGCACTTGTGATAGTGTTGAAAAACCACTTTTCGCACTTGTGTTATTGTTGAAAAACCACTTTTCGCACTTGTGTTAGTGTTGAAAAACCACTTTTCGCACTTGTGTTGGTGCAGGAAACCACTTTTGCACTTGTATTAGTGTGGAAAAAACACTTTTTGCACTTGTGATAGTGTTGAAAAACCACTTTTCGCACTTGTGTTAGTGTATAAAAACCACTTTTCGCACTTGTATTTGTGCAGGAAACCACTTTTGCACTTATATTAGTGTGGAAAAACCACTTTTCGCACTTGTGTTAGTGTTGAAAAACCACTTTTCGCACTTGTGTTAGTGTTGAAAAACCACTTTTCGCACTTGTGTTAGTGTTTTACAAACCACTTTTCGCACTTGTGTTGGTGCAGGAAACCACTTTTGCACTTGTATCAGTGTGGAAAAAACACTTTTTGCACTTGTGTTGGTGCAGGAAACCACTTTTGCACTTGTATTAGTGTGGAAAAAACACTTTTTGCACTTGTGATAGTGTTGAAAAACCACTTTTTGCACTTGTGATAGTGTTGAAAAACCACTTTTCGCACTGGTGTTAGTGTATAAAAACCACTTTTCGCACTTGTGTTGGTGAAGGAAACCACTTTTGCACTTGTATTAGTGTGGAAAAACCACTTTTTGCACTTGTGATAGTGTTGAAAAACAACTTTTCGCACTTGTGTTAGTGTTGAAAAACCACTTTTCGCACTTGTGTTGGTGCAGGAAACCACTTTTGCACTTGTATTAGTATGGAAAAACCACTTTTCGCACTTGTGTTAGTGTTGAAAAACCACTTTTCGCACTTGTGTTAGTGTTGAAAAACCACTTTTCGCACTTGTGCTAGTGTTGAAAAACCACTTTTCGCACTTGTGTTGGTGCAGGAAACCACTTTTGCACTTGCATTAGTGTGAAAAAAACACTTTTCGCACTTGTGTTAGTGTTGAAAAACCACTTTTCGCACTTGTGTTGGTGCAGGAAACCACTTTTGCACTTGTATTAGTGTGGAAAAAACACTTTTTGCACTTGTGATAGTGTTGAAAAACTACTTTTCGCACTTGTGTTAGTGTTGAAAAACCACTTTTCGCACTTGTGTTAGTGTTGAAAAACCACTTTTCGCACTTGTGTTGGTGCAGGAAACCACTTTTGCACTTGTATTAGTGTGGAAAAACCACTTTTTGCACTTGTGATAGTGTTGAAAAACAACTTTTCGCACTTGTGTTAGTGTTGAAAAACCACTTTTCGCACTTGTGTTGGTGCAGGAAACCACTTTTGCACTTGTATTAGTATGGAAAAACCACTTTTCGCACTTGTGTTAGTGTTGAAAAACCACTTTTCGCACTTGTGTTAGTGTTGAAAAACCACTTTTCGCACTTGTGCTAGTGTTGAAAAACCACTTTTCGCACTTGTGTTGGTGCAGGAAACCACTTTTGCACTTGTATTAGTGTGAAAAAAACACTTTTCGCACTTGTGTTAGTGTTGAAAAACCACTTTTCGCACTTGTGTTGGTGCAGGAAACCACTTTTGCACTTGTATTAGTGTGGAAAAAACACTTTTTGCACTTGTGATAGTGTTGAAAAACCACTTTTCGCACTTGTGTTAGTGTTGAAAAACCACTTTTCGCACTTGTGTTGTTGCATGAAACCACTTTTGCACTTGTATTAGTGTGGAAAAACCACTTTTCGCACTTGTGTTAGTGTTGAAAAACCACTTTTCGCACTTGTGTTAGTGTTGGAAAACCACTTTTTGCACTTGTGTTGGTGCAGGAAACCACTTTTGCACGTGTATTAGTGTGGAAAAAACACTTTTTGCATTTGTGATAGTGTTGAAAAACCACTTGTCGCACTTGTGTTAGTGTTCAAAAACCACTTTTCGCACTTGTGTTGGTGCAGGAAACCACTTTTGCACTTGTATTAGTGTGGATAAACCACTTTTTGCACTTGTGATAGTGTTGAAAAACCACTTTTCGCACTTGTGTTAGTGTATAAAAACCACTTTTCGCACTTGTGTTGGTGAAGGAAACCACTTTTGCACTTGTATTAGTGTGGAAAAACCACTTTTCGCACTTGTGTTAGTGTTGAAAAACCACTTTTCGCACTTGTGTTGGTGCAGGAAACCTCTTTTGCACTTGTATTAGTGTGGAAAAAGCACTTTATGCACTTGTGATAGTGTTGAAAAACCACTTTTCGCACTTGTGTTAGTGTTGAAAAACCACTTTTCGCACTTGTGTTGGTGCAGGAAACCACTTTTGCACTTGTATTAGTGTGGAAAAAACACTTTTTGCATTTGTGATAGTGTTGAAAAACCACTTGTCACACTTGTGTTAGTGTTCAAAAACCACTTTTCGCACTTGTGTTAGTGTTGAAAAACCACTTTTCGCACTTGTGTTGGTGCAGGAAACCACTTTTGCACTTGTATTAGTGTGGATAAACCACTTTTTGCACTTGTGATAGTGTTGAAAAACCACTTTTCGCACTTGTGTTAGTGTATAAAACCACTTTTCGCACTTGTGTTGGTGCAGGAAACCACTTTTGCACTTGTATTAGTGTGGAAAAACCACATTTCGCACTTGTGTTAGTGTTGAAAAACCACTTTTCGCACTTGTGTTAGTGTTGAAAAACCACTTTTCGCACTTGTGTTAGTGTTGAAAAACCACTTTTCGCACTTGTGTTGGTGCAGAAAACCACTTTTGCACTTGTATCAGTGTGGAAAAAACTCTTTTCGCACTTGTGTTGGTGCAGGAAACCACTTTTGCACTTGTATTAGTGTGGAAAAAACACTTTTTGCACTTGTGATAGTGTTGAAAAACCACTTTTCGCACTTGTGTTAGTGTTGAAAAACCACTTTTCGCACTTGTGTTGGTGCAGGAAACCACTTATGCACTTGTATTAGTGTGGAAAACCACTTTTCGCACTTGTGTTAGTGTTGAAAAACCACTTTTCGCACTTGTGTTAGTGTTGAAAAACCACTTTTCGCACTTGTGTTGGTGCAGGAAACCACTTTTGCACTTGTATTAGTGTGGAAAAAACACTTTTTGCACTTGTGATAGTGTTGAAAAACCACTTTTCGCACTTGTGTTGGTGCAGGAAACCACTTTTGCACTTGTATTAGTGTGGAAAAACCACTTTTCGCACTTGTGTTAGTGTTGAAAAAACACTTTTCGCACTTGTGTTGGTGCAGGAAACCACTTTTGCACTTGTATTAGTGTGGAAAAAGCACTTTATGCACTTGTGATAGTGTTGAAAAACCACTTTTCGCACTTGTGTTAGTGTTGAAAAACCACTTTTCGCACTTGTGTTGGTGCAGGAAACCACTTTTGCACTTGTATTAGTGTGGAAAAATCACTTTTTGCATTTGTGATAGTGTTGAAAAACCACTTGTCACACTTGTGTTAGTGTTCAAAAACCACTTTTCGCACTTGTGTTAGTGTTGAAAAACCACTTTTCGCACTTGTGTTAGTGTTGAAAAACCATTTTTCGCACTTGTGTTGGTGCAGGAAACCACTTTTGCACTTGTATTAGTGTGGAAAAAACACTTTTTGCACTTGTTATAGTGTTGAAAAACCACTTTTCGCACTTGTGTTAGTGTTGAAAAACCACTTTTCGCACTTGTGTTGGTGCAGGAAACCACTTTTGCACTTGTATTAGTGTGGAAAAAACACTTTTTGCACTTGTGATAGTGTTGAAAAACCACTTTTCGTACTTGTGTTAGTGTTGAAAAACCACTTTTCGCACTTGTGTTGGTGCAGGAAACCACTTTTGCACTTGTATTAGTGTGGAAAAACCACTTTTCGCACTTGTGTTAGTGTTAAAAAACCACTTTTCGCACTTGTGTTAGTGTTGAAAAACCTCTTTTCGCATCTGTGTTGGTGCAGGAAACCACTTTTGCACTTGTATTAGTGTGGAAAAAACACTTTTGCACTTGAGATAGTGTTGAAAAACCACTTTTTGCACTTGTGTTAGTGTTGAAAAACCACTTTTCGCACTTGTGTTAGTGTTGAAAAACCACTTTTCGCACTTGTGTTGGTGCAGGAAACCACTTTTGCACTTGTATTAGTGTGGAAAAACCACTTTTTGCACTTGTGATAGTGTTGAAAAACAACTTTTCGCACTTGTGTTAGTGTTGAAAAACCACTTTTCGCACTTGTGTTGGTGCAGGAAACCACTTTTGCACTTGTATTAGTATGGAAAAACCACTTTTCGCACTTGTGTTAGTGTTGAAAAACCACTTTTCGCACTTGTGTTAGTGTTGAAAAACCACTTTTCGCACTTGTGCTGGTGTTGAAAAACCACTTTTCGCACTTGTGTTGGTGCAGGAAACCACTTTTGCACTTGCATTAGTGTGAAAAAAACACTTTTCGCACTTGTGTTAGTGTTGAAAAACCACTTTTCGCACTTGTGTTGGTGCAGGAAACCACTTTTGCACTTGTATTAGTGTGGAAAAAACACTTTTTGCACTTGTGATAGTGTTGAAAAACCACTTTTCGCACTTGTGTTAGTGTTGAAAAACCACTTTTCGCACTTGTGTTAGTGTTGAAAAACCACTTTTCGCACTTGTGTTGGTGCAGGAAACCACTTTTGCACTTGTATTAGTGTGGAAAAACCACTTTTTGCACTTGTGATAGTGTTGAAAAACAACTTTTCGCACTTGTGTTAGTGTTGAAAAACCACTTTTCGCACTTGTGTTGGTGCAGGAAACCACTTTTGCACTTGTATTAGTATGGAAAAACCACTTTTCGCACTTGTGTTAGTGTTGAAAAACTACTTTTCGCACTTGTGTTAGTGTTGAAAAACCACTTTTCGCACTTGTGCTAGTGTTGAAAAACCACTTTTCGCACTTGTGTTGGTGCAGGAAACCACTTTTGCACTTGTATTAGTGTGAAAAAAACACTTTTCGCACTTGTGTTAGTGTTGAAAAACCACTTTTCGCACTTGTGTTGGTGCAGGAAACCACTTTTGCACTTGTATTAGTGTGGAAAAAACACTTTTTGCACTTGTGATAGTGTTGAAAAACCACTTTTCGCACTTGTGTTAGTGTTGAAAAACCACTTTTCGCACTTGTGTTGTTGCATGAAACCACTTTTGCACTTGTATTAGTGTGGAAAAACCACTTTTCGCACTTGTGTTAGTGTTGAAAAACCACTTTTCGCACTTGTGTTAGTGTTGGAAAACCACTTTTTGCACTTGTGTTGGTGCAGGAAACCACTTTTGCACGTGTATTAGTGTGGAAAAAACACTTTTTGCATTTGTGATAGTGTTGAAAAACCACTTGTCGCACTTGTGTTAGTGTTCAAAAACCACTTTTCGCACTTGTGTTGGTGCAGGAAACCACTTTTGCACTTGTATTAGTGTGGATAAACCACTTTTTGCACTTGTGATAGTGTTGAAAAACCACTTTTCGCACTTGTGTTAGTGTATAAAAACCACTTTTCGCACTTGTGTTGGTGAAGGAAACCACTTTTGCACTTGTATTAGTGTGGAAAAACCACTTTTCGCACTTGTGTTAGTGTTGAAAAACCACTTTTCGCACTTGTGTTAGTGTTGAAAAACCACTTTTCGCACTTGTGTTAGTGTTGAAAAACCACTTTTCGCACTTGTGTTGGTGCAGGAAACCACTTTTGCACTTGTATCAGTGTGGAAAAAACTCTTTTCGCACTTGTGTAGGTGCAGGAAACCACTTTTGCACTTGTATTAGTGTGGAAAAAACACTTTTTGCATTTGTGATGGTGTTGAAAAACCACTTTTTGCACTTGTGTTAGTGTTGAAAAACCACTTTTCGCACTTGTGTTGGTGCAGGAAACCACTTTTGCACTTGTATTAGTGTGAAAAAAACACTTTTCGCACTTGTGTTAGTGTTGAAAAACCACTTTTCGCACTTGTGTTGGTGCAGGAAACCACTTTTGCACTTGTATTAGTGTGGAAAAAACACTTTTTGCACTTGTGATAGTGTTGAAAAACCACTTTTCGCACTTGTGTTAGTGTTGAAAAACCACTTTTCGCACTTGTGTTGTTGCATGAAACCACTTTTGCACTTGTATTAGTGTGGAAAAACCACTTTTCGCACTTGTGTTAGTGTTGAAAAACCACTTTTCGCACTTGTGTTAGTGTTGGAAAACCACTTTTTGCACTTGTGTTGGTGCAGGAAACCACTTTTGCACTTGTATTAGTGTGGAAAAAACACTTTTTGCATTTGTGATAGTGTTGAAAAACCACTTGTCGCACTTGTGTTAGTGTTCAAAAACCACTTTTCGCACTTGTGTTAGTGTTGAAAAACCACTTTTCGCACTTGTGTTGGTGCAGGAAACCACTTTTGCACTTGTATTAGTGTGGATAAACCACTTTTTGCACTTGTGACAGTGTTGAAAAACCACTTTTCGCACTTGTGTTAGTGTTGAAAAACCACTTTTCGCACTTGTGTTGGTGAAGGAAACCACTTTTGCACTTGTATTGTGTGGAAAAACCACTTTTCGCACTTGTGTTAGTGTTGAAAAACCACTTTTCGCACTTGTGTTAGTGTTGAAAAACCACTTTTCGCACTTGTGTTAGTGTTGAAAAACCACTTTTCGCACTTGTGTTGGTGCAGGAAACCACTTTTGCACTTGTATTAGTGTTGAAAAACCACTTTTCGCACTTGTGTTAGTGTTGAAAAACCACTTTTCGCACTTGTGTTGGTGCAGGAAACCACTTTTGCACTTGTATTAGTGTGGAAAAACCACTTTTTGCACTTGTGATAGTGTTGAAAAACAACTTTTCGCACTTGTGTTAGTGTTGAAAAACCACTTTTCGCACTTGTGTTGGTGCAGGAAACCACTTTTGCACTTGTATTAGTATGGAAAAACCACTTTTCGCACTTGTGTTAGTGTTGAAAAACCACTTTTCGCACTTGTGTTAGTGTTGAAAAACCACTTTTCGCACTTGTGCTAGTGTTGAAAAACCACTTTTCGCACTTGTGTTGGTGCAGGAAACCACTTTTGCACTTGCATTAGTGTGAAAAAAACACTTTTCGCACTTGTGTTAGTGTTGAAAAACCACTTTTCGCACTTGTGTTGGTGCAGGAAACCACTTTTGCACTTGTATTAGTGTGGAAAAAACACTTTTTGCACTTGTGATAGTGTTGAAAAACCACTTTTCGCACTTGTGTTAGTGTTGAAAAACCACTTTTCGCACTTGTGTTAGTGTTGAAAAACCACTTTTCGCACTTGTGTTGGTGCAGGAAACCACTTTTGCACTTGTATTAGTGTGGAAAAACCACTTTTTGCACTTGTGATAGTGTTGAAAAACAACTTTTCGCACTTGTGTTAGTGTTGAAAAACCACTTTTCGCACTTGTGTTGGTGCAGGAAACCACTTTTGCACTTGTATTAGTATGGAAAAACCACTTTTCGCACTTGTGTTAGTGTTGAAAAACTACTTTTCGCACTTGTGTTAGTGTTGAAAAACCACTTTTCGCACTTGTGCTAGTGTTGAAAAACCACTTTTCGCACTTGTGTTGGTGCAGGAAACCACTTTTGCACTTGTATTAGTGTGAAAAAAACACTTTTCGCACTTGTGTTAGTGTTGAAAAACCACTTTTCGCACTTGTGTTGGTGCAGGAAACCACTTTTGCACTTGTATTAGTGTGGAAAAAACACTTTTTGCACTTGTGATAGTGTTGAAAAACCACTTTTCGCACTTGTGTTAGTGTTGAAAAACCACTTTTCGCACTTGTGTTGTTGCATGAAACCACTTTTGCACTTGTATTAGTGTGGAAAAACCACTTTTCGCACTTGTGTTAGTGTTGAAAAACCACTTTTCGCACTTGTGTTAGTGTTGGAAAACCACTTTTTGCACTTGTGTTGGTGCAGGAAACCACTTTTGCACGTGTATTAGTGTGGAAAAAACACTTTTTGCATTTGTGATAGTGTTGAAAAACCACTTGTCGCACTTGTGTTAGTGTTCAAAAACCACTTTTCGCACTTGTGTTGGTGCAGGAAACCACTTTTGCACTTGTATTAGTGTGGATAAACCACTTTTTGCACTTGTGATAGTGTTGAAAAACCACTTTTCGCACTTGTGTTAGTGTATAAAAACCACTTTTCGCACTTGTGTTGGTGAAGGAAACCACTTTTGCACTTGTATTAGTGTGGAAAAACCACTTTTCGCACTTGTGTTAGTGTTGAAAAACCACTTTTCGCACTTGTGTTAGTGTTGAAAAACCACTTTTCGCACTTGTGTTAGTGTTGAAAAACCACTTTTCGCACTTGTGTTGGTGCAGGAAACCACTTTTGCACTTGTATCAGTGTGGAAAAAACTCTTTTCGCACTTGTGTAGGTGCAGGAAACCACTTTTGCACTTGTATTAGTGTGGAAAAAACACTTTTTGCATTTGTGATGGTGTTGAAAAACCACTTTTTGCACTTGTGTTAGTGTTGAAAAACCACTTTTCGCACTTGTGTTGGTGCAGGAAACCACTTTTGCACTTGTATTAGTGTGAAAAAAACACTTTTCGCACTTGTGTTAGTGTTGAAAAACCACTTTTCGCACTTGTGTTGGTGCAGGAAACCACTTTTGCACTTGTATTAGTGTGGAAAAAACACTTTTTGCACTTGTGATAGTGTTGAAAAACCACTTTTCGCACTTGTGTTAGTGTTGAAAAACCACTTTTCGCACTTGTGTTGTTGCATGAAACCACTTTTGCACTTGTATTAGTGTGGAAAAACCACTTTTCGCACTTGTGTTAGTGTTGAAAAACCACTTTTCGCACTTGTGTTAGTGTTGGAAAACCACTTTTTGCACTTGTGTTGGTGCAGGAAACCACTTTTGCACTTGTATTAGTGTGGAAAAAACACTTTTTGCATTTGTGATAGTGTTGAAAAACCACTTGTCGCACTTGTGTTAGTGTTCAAAAACCACTTTTCGCACTTGTGTTAGTGTTGAAAAACCACTTTTCGCACTTGTGTTGGTGCAGGAAACCACTTTTGCACTTGTATTAGTGTGGATAAACCACTTTTTGCACTTGTGACAGTGTTGAAAAACCACTTTTCGCACTTGTGTTAGTGTTGAAAAACCACTTTTCGCACTTGTGTTGGTGAAGGAAACCACTTTTGCACTTGTATTGTGTGGAAAAACCACTTTTCGCACTTGTGTTAGTGTTGAAAAACCACTTTTCGCACTTGTGTTAGTGTTGAAAAACCACTTTTCGCACTTGTGTTAGTGTTGAAAAACCACTTTTCGCACTTGTGTTGGTGCAGGAAACCACTTTTGCACTTGTATTAGTGTTGAAAAACCACTTTTCGCACTTGTGTTAGTGTTGAAAAACCACTTTTTGCACTTGTGTTGGTGCAGGAAACCACTTTTCGCACTTGTGTTTGTGCAGGAAACCACTTTTGCACTTGTATTAGTGTGGAAAAAACACTTTTCGCACTTGTGTTAGTGTTGAAAAAACACTTTTCGCACTTGTGTTAGTGTTGAAAAACCACTTTTTGCACTTGTGTTGGTGCAGGAAACCAATTTTGCACTTGTATTAGTGTGGAAATACCACTTTTCGCACTTGTGTTAGTGTTGAAAAACCACTTTTCGCACTTGTGTTAGTGTTGAAAAACCACTTTTCGCACTTGTGTTTGTGCAGGAAACCACTTTTGCACTTGTAATAGTGTGGAAAAAACACTTTTTGCACTTGTGATAGTGTTGAAAAACCACTTTTCGCACTTGTGTTGGTGCAGGAAACCACTTTTGCACTTGTATTAGTGTGGAAAAAGCACTTTTTGCACTTCTGATAGTGTTGAAAAACCACTTTTCGCACTTGTTTTAGTGTTGAAAAACCACTTTTTGCACTTGTGGTAGTGTTGAAAAACCACTTTTCGCACTTGTGTTGGTGCAGGAAACCTCTTTTGCACTTGTATTAGTGTGAAAAAAACACTTCGCACTTTTGTTAGTGTTGAAAAACCACTTTTCGCACTTGTGTTGGTGCAGGAAACCACTTTTGCACTTGTATTAGTGTGGAAAAACCACTTTTCGCACTTGTGTTAGTGTTGAAAAAACACTTTTCGCACTTGTGTTGGTGCAGGAAACCACTTTTGCACTTGTATTAGTGTGGAAAAAACACTTTTTGCACTTGTGATAGTGTTGAAAAACCACTTTTCGCACTTGTGTTAGTGTTGAAAAACCACTTTTCGCACTTGTGTTGGTGCAGGAAACCACTTTTGCACTTGTATTAGTGTGGAAAAAACACTTTTTGCACTTGTGATAGTGTTGAAAAACCACTTTTCGCACTTGTGTTAGTGTTGAAAAACCACTTTTCGCACTTGTGTTGGTGCAGGAAACCACTTTTGCACTTGTATTAGTGTGGAAAAAACACTTTTTGCACTTGTGATAGTGTTGAAAAACCACTTTTCGCACTTGTGTTATTGTTGAAAAACCACTTTTCGCACTTGTGTTAGTGTTGAAAAACCACTTTTCGCACTTGTGTTGGTGCAGGAAACCACTTTTGCACTTGTATTAGTGTGGAAAAAACACTTTTTGCACTTGTGATAGTGTTGAAAAACCACTTTTCGCACTTGTGTTAGTGTATAAAAACCACTTTTCGCACTTGTGTTTGTGCAGGAAACCACTTTTGCACTTGTATTAGTGTGGAAAAACCACTTTTCGCACTTGTGTTAGTGTTGAAAAACCACTTTTCGCACTTGTGTTAGTGTTGAAAAACCACTTTTCGCACTTGTGTTAGTGTTTTACAAACCACTTTTCGCACTTGTGTTGGTGCAGGAAACCACTTTTGCACTTGTATCAGTGTGGAAAAAACACTTTTTGCACTTGTGTTGGTGCAGGAAACCACTTTTGCACTTGTATTAGTGTGGAAAAAACACTTTTTGCACTTGTGATAGTGTTGAAAAACCACTTGTCGCACTTGTGTTAGTGTTCAAAAACCACTTTTGGCACTTGTGTTGGTGCAGGAAACCACTTTTGCACTTGTATTAGTGTGGATAAACCACTTTTTGCACTTGTGATAGTGTTGAAAAACCACTTTTCGCACTTGTGTTAGTGTATAAAAACCACTTTTCGCACTTGTGTTGGTGAAGGAAACCACTTTTGCACTTGTATTAGTGTGGAAAAACCACTTTTCGCACTTGTGTTAGTGTTGAAAAACCACTTTTCGCACTTGTGTTAGTGTTGAAAAACCACTTTTCGCACTTGTGTTAGTGTTGAAAAACCACTTTTCGCACTTGTGTTGGTGCAGGAAACCACTTTTGCACTTGTATCAGTGTGGAAAAAACTCTTTTCGCACTTGTGTAGGTGCAGGAAACCACTTTTGCACTTGTATTAGTGTGGAAAAAACACTTTTTGCATTTGTGATGGTGTTGAAAAACCACTTTTTGCACTTGTGTTAGTGTTGAAAAACCACTTTTCGCACTTGTGTTGGTGCAGGAAACCACTTTTGCACTTGTATTAGTGTGAAAAAAACACTTTTCGCACTTGTGTTAGTGTTGAAAAACCACTTTTCGCACTTGTGTTGGTGCAGGAAACCACTTTTGCACTTGTATTAGTGTGGAAAAAACACTTTTTGCACTTGTGATAGTGTTGAAAAACCACTTTTCGCACTTGTGTTAGTGTTGAAAAACCACTTTTCGCACTTGTGTTGTTGCATGAAACCACTTTTGCACTTGTATTAGTGTGGAAAAACCACTTTTCGCACTTGTGTTAGTGTTGAAAAACCACTTTTCGCACTTGTGTTAGTGTTGGAAAACCACTTTTTGCACTTGTGCTGGTGCAGGAAACCACTTTTGCACTTGTATTAGTGTGGAAAAAACACTTTTTGCACTTGTGATAGTGTTGAAAAACCACTTTTCGCACTTGTGTTAGTGTTGAAAAACCACTTTTCGCACTTGTGTTGTTGCATGAAACCACTTTTGCACTTGTATTAGTGTGGAAAAACCACTTTTCGCACTTGTGTTAGTGTTGAAAAACCACTTTTCGCACTTGTGTTAGTGTTTTACAAACCACTTTTCGCACTTGTGTTGGTGCAGGAAACCACTTTTGCACTTGTATCAGTGTGGAAAAAACACTTTTTGCACTTGTGTTGGTGCAGGAAACCACTTTTGCACTTGTATTAGTGTGGAAAAAACACTTTTTGCACTTGTGATAGTGTTGAAAAACCACTTGTCGCACTTGTGTTAGTGTTCAAAAACCACTTTTCGCACTTGTGTTGGTGCAGGAAACCACTTTTGCACTTGTATTAGTGTGGATAAACCACTTTTTGCACTTGTGATAGTGTTGAAAAACCACTTTTCGCACTTGTGTTAGTGTATAAAAACCACTTTTCGCACTTGTGTTGGTGAAGGAAACCACTTTTGCACTTGTATTAGTGTGGAAAAACCACTTTTCGCACTTGTGTTAGTGTTGAAAAACCACTTTTCGCACTTGTGTTAGTGTTGAAAAACCACTTTTCGCACTTGTGTTAGTGTTGAAAAACCACTTTTCGCACTTGTGTTGGTGCAGGAAACCACTTTTGCACTTGTATCAGTGTGGAAAAAACTCTTTTCGCACTTGTGTAGGTGCAGGAAACCACTTTTGCACTTGTATTAGTGTGGAAAAAACACTTTTTGCATTTGTGATGGTGTTGAAAAACCACTTTTTGCACTTGTGTTAGTGTTGAAAAACCACTTTTCGCACTTGTGTTGGTGCAGGAAACCACTTTTGCACTTGTATTAGTGTGAAAAAAACACTTTTCGCACTTGTGTTAGTGTTGAAAAACCACTTTTCGCACTTGTGTTGGTGCAGGAAACCACTTTTGCACTTGTATTAGTGTGGAAAAAACACTTTTTGCACTTGTGATAGTGTTGAAAAACCACTTTTCGCACTTGTGTTAGTGTTGAAAAACCACTTTTCGCACTTGTGTTGTTGCATGAAACCACTTTTGCACTTGTATTAGTGTGGAAAAACCACTTTTCGCACTTGTGTTAGTGTTGAAAAACCACTTTTCGCACTTGTGTTAGTGTTGGAAAACCACTTTTTGCACTTGTGCTGGTGCAGGAAACCACTTTTGCACTTGTATTAGTGTGGAAAAAACACTTTTTGCATTTGTGATAGTGTTGAAAAACCACTTGTCGCACTTGTGTTAGTGTTCAAAAACCACTTTTCGCACTTGTGTTAGTGTTGAAAAACCACTTTTCGCACTTGTGTTGGTGCAGGAAACCACTTTTGCACTTGTATTAGTGTGGATAAACCACTTTTTGCACTTGTGACAGTGTTGAAAAACCACTTTTCGCACTTGTGTTAGTGTTGAAAAACCACTTTTCGCACTTGTGTTGGTGAAGGAAACCACTTTTGCACTTGTATTGTGTGGAAAAACCACTTTTCGCACTTGTGTTATTGTTGAAAAACCACTTTTCGCACTTGTGTTAGTGTTGAAAAACCACTTTTCGCACTTGTGTTGGTGCAGGAAACCACTTTTGCACTTGTATTAGTGTGGAAAAAACACTTTTTGCACTTGTGATAGTGTTGAAAAACCACTTTTCGCACTTGTGTTAGTATATAAAAACCACTTTTCGCACTTGTGTTTGTGCAGGAAACCACTTTTGCACTTGTATTAGTGTGGAAAAACCACTTTTCGCACTTGTGTTAGTGTTGAAAAACCACTTTTCGCACTTGTGTTAGTGTTGAAAAACCACTTTTCGCACTTGTGTTAGTGTTTAACAAACCACTTTTCGCACTTGTGTTGGTGCAGGAAACCACTTTTGCACTTGTATCAGTGTGGAAAAAACACTTTTTGCACTTGTGTTGGTGCAGGAAACCACTTTTGCACTTGTATTAGTGTGGAAAAAACACTTTTTGCACTTGTGATAGTGTTGAAAAACCACTTTTCGCACTTGTGTTAGTGTTGAAAAACCACTTTTCGCACTTGTGTTGGTGCAGGAAACCACTTTTGCACTTGTATTAGTGTGGAAAAACCACTTTTCGCACTTGTGTTAGTGTTGAAAAAACACTTTTCGCACTTGTGTTAGTGTTGAAAAACCACTTTTCGCACTTGTGTTAGTGTTGAAAAACCACTTTTCGCACTTGTGTTCGTGCAGGAAACCACTTTTGCACTTGTATTAGTGTGGAAAAAACACTTTTTGCACTTGTGATAGTGTTGAAAAACCACTTTTCGCACTTGTGTTAGTGTAGAAAAACCACTTTTCGCACTTGTGTTAGTGTTGAAAAAACACTTTTTGCACTTGTGTTGGTGCAGGAAACCACTTTTCGCACTTGTTTTGGTGCAGGAAACCACTTTTGCACTTGTATTAGTGTGGAAAAAACACTTTTCGCACTTGTGTTAGTGTTGAAAAACCACTTTTCGCACTTGTGTTAGTGTTGAAAAACCACTTTTTGCACTTGTGTTGGTGCAGTAAACCAATTTTGCACTTGTATTAGTGTGGAAAAACCACTTTTCGCACTTGTGTTAGTGTTGAAAAACCACTTTTCGCACTTGTGTTAGTGTTGAAAAACCACTTTTCGCACTTGTGTTAGTGTTGAAAAACCACTTTTCGCACTTGTGTTGGTGCAGGAAACCACTTTTGCACTTGTAATAGTGTGGAAAAAACACTTTTTGCGCTTGTGATAGTGTTGAAAAACCACTTTTCGCACTTGTGTTAGTGTTGAAAAACCACTTTTCGCACTTGTGTTGGTGCAGGAAACCACTTTTACACTTGTATTAGTGTGGAAAAAACACTTTTTGCACTTGTGATAGTGTTGAAAAACCACTATTCGCACTTGTTTTAGTGTTGAAAAACCACTTTTCGCACTTGTGTTAGTGTTGAAAAACCACTTTTCGCACTTGTGTTGGTGCAGGAAACCTCTTTTGCACTTGTATTAGTGTGAAAAAAACAATTTTCGCACTTGTGTTAGTGTTGAAAAACCTCTTTTCGCACTTGTGTTGGTGCAGGAAACCACTTTTGCACTTGTATTAGTGTGGAAAAAACAATTTTTTGCACTTGTGATAGTGTTGAAAAACCACTTTTCGCACTTGTGTTAGTGTTGAAAAAACCACTTTTCGCACTTGTGTTGGTGCAGGAAACCACTTATGCACTTGTATTAGTGTGGAAAGACCACTTCTTGGTTAGGTTGAAAACTAGCACTTGTGTTAGTGTTGAAACACTTTCGCACTTGTGTTAGTGTTGAAAAACCACTTTTCGCACTTGTGTTGGTGCAGGAAACCACTTTTGCACTTGTATTAGTGTGGAAAAAACACTTTTTGCACTTGTGATAGTGTTGAAAAAACCACTTTTCGCACTTGTGTTGTGCAGGAAACCACTTTTGCACTTGTATTAGTGTGGAAAAACCACTTTTCGCACTTGTGTTGGTGCAGGAAACCACTTTTGCACTTGTATTAGTGTGGAAAAACACTTTTTGCACTTGTGATAGTGTTGAAAAACCACTTTTCGCACTTGTGTTAGTGTTGAAAAACCACTTTTCGCACTTGTGTTGGTGCAAGAAACCACTTTTGCACTTGTATTAGTGTGGAAAAACCACTTTTCGCACTTGTGTTAGTTTTGAAAAACCACTTTTCGCACTTGTGTTAGTGTTGAAAAACCACTTTTCGCACTTGTGTTAGTGTTGAAAAACCACCTTTCGCACTTGTGTTGGTGCAGGAAACCACTTTTGCACTTGTTATAGTGTGGAAAAACACTTTTCGCAGTTGTGTTAGTGTTGAAAAACCACTTTTCGCACTTGTGTTAGTGTTGAAAAACCACTTTTCGCACTTGTGTTGGTGCAGGAAACCACTTTTGCACTTGTATTAGTGTGGAAAAACAACTTTTCGCACTTGTGTTAGTGTTGAAAAACCACTTTTAGCACTTGTGTTGGTGTGGAAAACCACTTTTCGCACTTGTGTTAGTGTTGACAAACCACTTTTCGCACTTGTGTTAGTGTTGAAAAACCACTTTTCGCACTTGTGTTAGTGTTGAAAAACCACTTTTCGCACATGTGTTGGTGCAGGAAACCACTTTTGCACATGTATTAGTGTGGAAAAACCACTTTTCGCACTTGTGATAGTGTTGAAAAACCACTTTTCGCACTTGTGTAGTGTTGAAAAACCACTTTTCGCACTTGTGTTGGTGCAGAAACCACTTTTGCACTTGTATTAGTGTGGAAAAACACTTTTTGCACTTGTGTTAGTGTTGAAAAACCACCTTTCGCACTTGTGTTAGTGTTGAAAAACCACTTTCGCACTTGTGTTAGTGTTGAAAAACCACTTTTCGCACTTGTGTTGGTGCAGGAAACCACTTTTGTACTTGTATTAGTGTGGAAAAACGACTTTTCGCACTTGTGTTAATTTTTGAAAAACCACTTTTGCACTTGTATTAGTGTTGAAAAACCACTTTTCGCACTTGTGTTAGTGTTGAAAAACCACTTTTCGCACTTGTGTTAGTGTTGAAAAACCACTTTTCGCACTTGTGTTGGTGCAGGAAACCACTTTTGCACTTGTATTAGTGTGGAAAAAACACTTTTTGCACTTGTGATAGTGTTGAAAAACCACTTTTCGCACTTGTGTTAGTGTTGAAAAACCACTTTTCGCACTTGTGTTGGTGCACGAAACCACTTTTGCACTTGTATTAGTGTGGAAAAACCACTTTTCGCACTTGTGTTAGTTTTGAAAAACCACTTTTCGCACTTGCGTTAGTGTTGAAAAACCACTTTTCGCACTTGTGTTAGTGTTGAAAAACCACTTTTCGCACTTGTGTTGGTGCAGGAAACCACTTTTGCACTTGTTATAGTGTGGAAAAACACTTTTCGCACTTGTGTTAGTGTTGAAAAACCACTTTTCGCACTTGTGTTAGTGTTGAAAAACCACTTTTCGCACTTGTGTTGGTGCAGGAAACCACTTTTGCACTTGTATTAGTGTGGAAAAACCACTTTTCGCACTTGTGTTAGTTTTGAAAAACCACTTTTGGCACTTGTGTTAGTGTTGAAAAACCACTTTTCGCACTTGTGTTGGTGCACGAAACCACTTTTGCACTTGTATTAGTGTGGAAAAACCACTTTTCGCACTTGTGTTAGTTTTGTAAACCACTTTTCGCACTTGTGTTAGTGTTGAAAAACCACTTTTCGCACTTGTGTTAGTGTTGAAAAACCACTTTTCGCACTTGTGTTGGTGCAGGAAACCACTTTTGCACTTGTATTAGTGTGGAAAAACAACTTTTCGCACTTGTGTTAGTGTTGAAAAACCACTTTTCGCACTTGTGGTTGTGCAGGAAACCACTTTTGCACTTGTATTAGTGTGGAAAAACCACTTTTCGCACTTGTGTTAGTGTTGAAAAACCACTTTTCGCACTTGTGTTAGTGTTGAAAAACCACTTTTCGCACTTGTGTTAGTGTTGAAAAACCACTTTTCGCACATGTGTTGGTGAAGGAAACCACTTTTGCACTTGTATTAGTGTGGAAAAACCACTTTTCGCACTTGTGATAGTGTTGAAAAACCACTTTTCGCACTTGTGTTGGTGCAGGAAACCACTTTTGCACTTGTATTAGTGTGGAAAAAACACTTTTTGCACTTGTGTTAGTGTTGAAAAACCACTTTTCGCACTTGTGTTAGTGTTGAAAAACCACTTTTCGCACTTGTGTTGGTGCAGGAAACCACTTTTGCACTTGTATTCGTGTGGAAAAAACACTTTTTGCACTTGTGATAATGTTGAAAAACCACTTTTCGCACTTGTGTTAGTGTTGAAAAACCACTTTTCGCACTTGTGTTGGTGCAGGAAACCACTTTTGCACTTGTATTGGTGTGGAAAAAACTCTTTTGCACTTGTGATAGTGTTGAAAAACCACTTTTCGCACTTGTGTTAGTGTTGAAAAACCACTTTTCGCACTTGTGTTAGTGTTGAAAAAACACATTTCGCACTTGTGTTAGTGTTGAAAAACCACTTTTCGCACTTGTGTTGGTGCAGGAAACCACTTTTGCACTTGTATTAGTGTGGAAAAAACACTTTTTGCACTTGTGATAGTGTTGAAAAACCACTTTTCGCATTTGTGTTAGTGTTGAAAAACCACTTTTCGCACTTGTGTTGGTGCAGGAAACCACTTTTGCACTTGTATTAGTGTGGAAAAACCACTTTTTGCACTTGTGTTAGTGTTGAAAAACCACTTTTCGCACTTGTGTTAGTGTTGAAAAATCCCTTTTCGCACTTGTGTTGGTGCAGGAAACCACTTTTGCACTTGTATTAGTGTGGAAAAACGACTTTTTGCACTTGTGTTAGTTTTGAAAAACCACTTTTGCACTTGTATTAGTGTTGAAAACCCACTTTTCACACTTGTGTTAGTGTTGAAAAACAACTTTTCGCACTTGTGTTAGTGTTGAAAAACCACTTTTCGCACTTGTGGTGGTGCAGGAAACCACTTTTGCACTTGTATTAGTGTGGAAAAAACACTTTTCGCACTTGTGTTAGTGTTGAAAAACCACTTTTCGCACTTGTGTTAGTGTTGAAAAACCACTTTTCGCACTTGTGTTAGTGTTGAAAAACCACTTTTCGCACATGTGTTGGTGCAGGAAACCACTTTTGCACTTGTATTAGTGTGGAAAAACCAATTTTCGCACTTGTGATAGTGTTGAAAAACCACTTTTCGCACTTGTGTTGGTGCAGGAAACCACTTTTGCACTTGTATTAGTGTGGAAAAAACACTTTTTGCACTTGTGTTAGTATTGAAAAACAACTTTTCGCACTTGTGTTAGTGTTGAAAAACCACTTTTCGCACTTGTGTTGGTGCAGGAAACCACTTTTGCACTTGTATTAGTGTGGAAAAAACACTTTTTGCACTTGTGATAATGTTGAAAAACCACTTTTCGCACTTGTGTTATTGTTGAAAAACCACTTTTCGCACTTGTGTTGGTGCAGGAAACACTTTTGCACTTGTATTAGTGTGGAAAAAACTCTTTTGCACTTGTGATAGTGTTGAAAAACCACTTTTCGCACTTGTGTTAGTGTTGAAAAACCACTTTTCGCACTTGTGTTAGTGTTGAAAAACCACTTTTCGCACTTGTGTTAGTGTTGAAAAAACACATTTCGCACTTGTGTTAGTGTTGAAAAACCACTTTTCGCACTTGTGTTGGTGCAGGAAACCACTTTTGCACTTGTATTAGTGTGGAAAAAAACACTTTTTGCACTTGTGATAGTGTTGAAAAACCACTTTTCGCACTTGTGTTAGTGTTGAAAAACCACTTTTCGCACTTGTGTTGGTGCAGGAAACCACTTTTGCACTTGTATTAGTGTGGAAAAACCACTTTTTGCACTTGTGTTAGTGTTGAAAAACCACTTTTCGCACTTGTGTTAGTGTTGAAAAACCCATTTTCGCACTTGTGTTGGTGCAGGAAACCACTTTTGCACTTGTATTAGTGTGGAAAAACGACTTTTCGCACTTGTGTTAGTTTGAAAAACCACTTTTGCACTTGTATTAGTGTTGAAAAACCACTTTTCGCACTTGTGTTAGTGTTGAAAAACCACTTTTCGCACTTGTGTTAGTGTTGAAAAACCACTTTTCGCACTTGTGTTGGTGCAGGAAACCACTTTTGCACTTGTATTAGTGTGGAAAAAACACTTTTTGCACTTATGATAGTGTTGAAAAACCACTTTTCGCACTTGTGTTAGTGTTGAAAAACCACTTTTCGCACTTGTGTTGGTGCACGAAACCACTTTTGCACTTGTATTAGTGTGGAAATAACCACTTTTCGCACTTGTGTTAGTTTGAAAAACCACTTTTCGCACTTGTGTTAGTGTTGAAAAACCACTTTTCGCACTTGTGTTAGTGTTGAAAAAACCACTTTTCGCACTTGTGTTGGTGCAGGAAACCACTTTTGCACTTGTATTAGTGTGGAAAAACAACTTTTCGCACTTGTGTTAGTGTTGAAAAACCACTTTTTGCACTTGTGTTGGTGCAGGAAACCACTTTTGCACTTGTATTAGTGTGAAACCACTTTCGCACTTGTGTTAGTGTTGAAAAAACCACTTTTCGCACTTGTGTTAGTGTGAAAAACCACTTTTCGCACTTGTGTTAGTGTTGAAAAACCACTTTTTCGCACATGTGTTGGTGCAGGAAACCACTTTTGCACTTGTATTAGTGTGGAAAAAACCATGTTTCGCACTTGTGATAGTGTTGAAAAACCACTTTTCGCACTTGTGTTAGTGTTGAAAAACCACTTTTCGCACTTGTGTTGGTGCCAGGAAACCACTTTTGCACTTGTATTAGTGTGGAAAAACACTTTTTGCACTTGTGATAGTGTTGAAAAACCACTTTTCGCACTTGTGTTAGTGTTGAAAAACCACTTTTCGCACTTGTGTTGGTGCAAGAAACCACTTTTGCACTTGTATTAGTGTGGAAAACCACTTTTCGCACTTGTGTTAGTTTTGAAAAACCACTTTTCGCACTTGTGTTAGTGTTGAAAAACCACTTTTCGCACTTGTGTTAGTGTTGAAAAACCACCTTTCGCACTTGTGTTGGTGCAGGAAACCACTTTTGCACTTGTTATAGTGTGGAAAAAACACTTTTCGCAGTTGTGTTAGTGTTGAAAAACCACTTTTCGCACTTGTGTTAGTGTTGAAAAACCACTTTTCGCACTTGTGTTGGTGCAGGAAACCACTTTTGCACTTGTATTAGTGTGGAAAAACAACTTTTCGCACTTGTGTTAGTGTTGAAAAACCACTTTTAGCACTTGTGTTGGTGTGGAAAACCACTTTTCGCACTTGTGTTAGTGTTGACAAACCACTTTTCGCACTTGTGTTAGTGTTGAAAAACCACTTTTCGCACTTGTGTTAGTGTTGAAAAACCACTTTTCGCACATGTGTTGGTGCAGGAAACCACTTTTGCACATGTATTAGTGTGGAAAAACCACTTTTCGCACTTGTGATAGTGTTGAAAAACCACTTTTCGCACTTGTGTTAGTGTTGAAAAACCACTTTTCGCACTTGTGTTGGTGCAGGAAACCACTTTTGCACTTGTATTAGTGTGGAAAAACCACTTTTTGCACTTGTGTTAGTGTTGAAAAACCACCTTTCGCACTTGTGTTAGTGTTGAAAAACCACTTTTCGCACTTGTGTTAGTGTTGAAAAACCACTTTTCGCACTTGTGTTGGTGCAGGAAACCACTTTTGTACTTGTATTAGTGTGGAAAAACGACTTTCCGCACTTGTGTTAATTTTTGAAAAACCACTTTTGCACTTGTATTAGTGTTGAAAAACCACTTTTCGCACTTGTGTTAGTGTTGAAAAACCACTTTTCGCACTTGTGTTAGTGTTGAAAAACCACTTTTCGCACTTGTGTTGGTGCAGGAAACCACTTTTGCACTTGTATTAGTGTGGAAAAAACACTTTTTGCACTTGTGATAGTGTTGAAAAACCACTTTTCGCACTTGTGTTAGTGTTGAAAAACCACTTTTCGCACTTGTGTTGGTGCACGAAACCACTTTTGCACTTGTATTAGTGTGGAAAAACCACTTTTCGCACTTGTGTTAGTTTTGAAAAACCACTTTTCGCACTTGCGTTAGTGTTGAAAAACCACTTTTCGCACTTGTGTTAGTGTTGAAAAACCACTTTTCGCACTTGTGTTGGTGCAGGAAACCACTTTTGCACTTGTTATAGTGTGGAAAAACACTTTTCGCACTTGTATTAGTGTTGAAAAACCACTTTTCGCACTTGTGTTAGTGTTGAAAAACCACTTTTCGCACTTGTGTTGGTGCAGGAAACCACTTTTGCACTTGTATTAGTGTGGAAAAACCACTTTTCGCACTTGTGTTAGTTTTGAAAAACCACTTTTCGCACTTGTGTTAGTGTTGAAAAACCACTTTTCGCACTTGTGTTAGTGTTGAAAAACCACTTTTCGCACTTGTGTTGGTGCAGGAAACCACTTTTGCTCTTGTATTAGTGTGGAAAAAACACTTTTCACACTTGTGTTGGTGCAGGAAACCACTTTTGCACTTGTATTAGTGTGGAAAAAACACTTTTTGCACTTGTGATAGTGTTGAAAACCCACTTTTCGCACTTGTGTTAGTGTTGAAAAACCACTTTTCGCACTTGTGTTGGTGCAGGAAACCACTTTTGCACTTGTATTAGTGTGGAAAAACCACTTTTCGCACTTGTGTTAGTGTTGAAAAACCACTTTTCGCACTTGTGTTAGTGTTGAAAAACCACATTTCGCACTTGTGTTAGTGCAGGAAACCACTTTTGCACTTGTATTAGTGTGGAAAAACCACTTTTCGCACTTGTGTTAGTGTTGAAAAACCACTTTTCGCACTTGTATTAGTGTTGAAAAACCACTTTTCGCACTTGTATTAGTGTTGAAAAACCACTTTTCGCCCTTGTGTTGGTGCAGGAAACCACTTTTGCACTTGTATTAGTGTGGAAAAACCACTTTTCGCACTTGTGTTAGTTTTGAAAAATCACTTTTCGCACTTGTGTTAGTGTGAAAAAAACTCTTTTGCACTTGTGATAGTGTTGAAAAACCACTTTCCGCACTTGTGTTAGTGTTGAAAAACCACTTTTCGCACTTGTGTTAGTGTTGAAAAACCACTTTTCGCACTTGTGTTAGTGTTGAAAAACCACTTTTCGCACATGTGTTGGTGAAGGAAACCACTTTTGCACTTGTATTAGTGTGGAAAAACCACTTTTCGCACTTGTGATAGTGTTGAAAAACCACTTTTCGCACTTGTGTTGGTGCAGGAAACCACTTTTGCACTTGTATTAGTGTGGAAAAAACACTTTTTGCACTTGTGTTAGTGTTGAAAAACCACTTTTCGCACTTGTGTTAGTGTTGAAAAACCACTTTTCGCACTTGTGTTGGTGCAGGAAACCACTTTTGCACTTGTATTCGTGTGGAAAAAACACTTTTTGCACTTGTGATAATGTTGAAAAACCACTTTTCGCACTTGTGTTAGTGTTGAAAAACCACTTTTCGCACTTGTGTTGGTGCAGGAAACCACTTTTGCACTTGTATTGGTGTGGAAAAAACTCTTTTGCACTTGTGATAGTGTTGAAAAACCACTTTTCGCACTTGTGTTAGTGTTGAAAAACCACTTTTCGCACTTGTGTTAGTGTTGAAAAAACACATTTCGCACTTGTGTTAGTGTTGAAAAACCACTTTTCGCACTTGTGTTGGTGCAGGAAACCACTTTTGCACTTGTATTAGTGTGGAAAAAACACTTTTTGCACTTGTGATAGTGTTGAAAAACCACTTTTCGCACTTGTGTTAGTGTTGAAAAACCACTTTTCGCACTTGTGTTGGTGCAGGAAACCACTTTTGCACTTGTATTAGTGTGGAAAAACCACTTTTTGCACTTGTGTTAGTGTTGAAAAACCACTTTTCGCACTTGTGTTAGTGTTGAAAAATCCCTTTTCGCACTTGTGTTGGTGCAGGAAACCACTTTTGCACTTGTATTAGTGTGGAAAAACGACTTTTTGCACTTGTGTTAGTTTTGAAAAACCACTTTTGCACTTGTATTAGTGTTGAAAACCCACTTTTCACACTTGTGTTAGTGTTGAAAAACAACTTTTCGCACTTGTGTTAGTGTTGAAAAACCACTTTTCGCACTTGTGGTGGTGCAGGAAACCACTTTTGCACTTGTATTAGTGTGGAAAAAACACTTTTCGCACTTGTGTTAGTGTTGAAAAACCACTTTTCGCACTTGTGTTAGTGTTGAAAAACCACTTTTCGCACTTGTGTTAGTGTTGAAAAACCACTTTTCGCACATGTGTTGGTGCAGGAAACCACTTTTGCACTTGTATTAGTGTGGAAAAACCAATTTTCGCACTTGTGATAGTGTTGAAAAACCACTTTTCGCACTTGTGTTGGTGCAGGAAACCACTTTTGCACTTGTATTAGTGTGGAAAAAACACTTTTTGCACTTGTGTTAGTATTGAAAAACAACTTTTCGCACTTGTGTTAGTGTTGAAAAACCACTTTTCGCACTTGTGTTGGTGCAGGAAACCACTTTTGCACTTGTATTAGTGTGGAAAAAACACTTTTTGCACTTGTGATAATGTTGAAAAACCACTTTTCGCACTTGTGTTATTGTTGAAAAACCACTTTTCGCACTTGTGTTGGTGCAGGAAACCACTTTTGCACTTGTATTAGTGTGGAAAAAACTCTTTTGCACTTGTGATAGTGTTGAAAAACCACTTTTCGCACTTGTGTTAGTGTTGAAAAACCACTTTTCGCACTTGTGTTAGTGTTGAAAAACCACTTTTCGCACTTGTGTTAGTGTTGAAAAAACACATTTCGCACTTGTGTTAGTGTTGAAAAACCACTTTTCGCACTTGTGTTGGTGCAGGAAACCACTTTTGCACTTGTATTAGTGTGGAAAAAACACTTTTTGCACTTGTGATAGTGTTGAAAAACCACTTTTCGCACTTGTGTTAGTGTTGAAAAACCACTTTTCGCACTTGTGTTGGTGCAGGAAACCACTTTTGCACTTGTATTAGTGTGGAAAAACCACTTTTTGCACTTGTGTTAGTGTTGAAAAACCACTTTTCGCACTTGTGTTAGTGTTGAAAAACCCATTTTCGCACTTGTGTTGGTGCAGGAAACCACTTTTGCACTTGTATTAGTGTGGAAAAACGACTTTTCGCACTTGTGTTAGTTTTGAAAAACCACTTTTGCACTTGTATTAGTGTTGAAAAACCACTTTTCGCACTTGTGTTAGTGTTGAAAAACCACTTTTCGCACTTGTGTTGGTGCAGGAAACCACTTTTGCACTTGTATTAGTGTGGAAAAAACACTTTTTGCACTTATGATAGTGTTGAAAAACCACTTTTCGCACTTGTGTTAGTGTTGAAAAACCACTTTTCGCACTTGTGTTGGTGCACGAAACCACTTTTGCACTTGTATTAGTGTGGAAAAACCACTTTTCGCACTTGTGTTAGTTTTGAAAAACCACTTTTCGCACTTGTGTTAGTGTTGAAAAACCACTTTTCGCACTTGTGTTAGTGTTGAAAAACCACTTTTCGCACTTGTGTTGGTGCAGGAAACCACTTTTGCACTTGTTATAGTGTGGAAAAAACACTTTTCGCACTTGTGTTAGTGTTGAAAAACCACTTTTCGCACTTGTGTTAGTGTTGAAAAACCACTTTTCGCACTTGTGTTGGTGCAGGAAACCACTTTTGCACTTGTATTAGTGTGGAAAAACAACTTTTCGCACTTGTGTTAGTGTTGAAAAACCACTTTTTGCACTTGTGTTGGTGCAGGAAACCACTTTTGCACTTGTATTAGTGTGGAAAACCACTTTTCGCACTTGTGTTAGTGTTGAAAAACCACTTTTCGCACTTGTGTTAGTGTTGAAAAACCACTTTTCGCACTTGTGTTAGTGTTGAAAAACCACTTTTCGCACATGTGTTGGTGCAGGAAACCACTTTTGCACTTGTATTAGTGTGGAAAAACCACGTTTCGCACTTGTGATAGTGTTGAAAAACCACTTTTCGCACTTGTGTTAGTGTTGAAAAACCACTTTTCGCACTTGTGTTGGTGCAGGAAACCACTTTTGCACTTGTATTAGTGTGGAAAAACACTTTTTGCACTTGTGATAGTGTTGAAAAACCACTTTTCGCACTTGTGTTAGTGTTGAAAAACCACTTTTCGCACTTGTGTTGGTGCAAGAAACCACTTTTGCACTTGTATTAGTGTGGAAAAACCACTTTTCGCACTTGTGTTAGTTTTGAAAAACCACTTTTCGCACTTGTGTTAGTGTTGAAAAACCACTTTTCGCACTTGTGTTAGTGTTGAAAAACCACCTTTCGCACTTGTGTTGGTGCAGGAAACCACTTTTGCACTTGTTATAGTGTGGAAAAAACACTTTTCGCAGTTGTGTTAGTGTTGAAAAACCACTTTTCGCACTTGTGTTAGTGTTGAAAAACCACTTTTCGCACTTGTGTTGGTGCAGGAAACCACTTTTGCACTTGTATTAGTGTGGAAAAACAACTTTTCGCACTTGTGTTAGTGTTGAAAAACCACTTTTAGCACTTGTGTTGGTGTGGAAAACCACTTTTCGCACTTGTGTTAGTGTTGACAAACCACTTTTCGCACTTGTGTTAGTGTTGAAAAACCACTTTTCGCACTTGTGTTAGTGTTGAAAAACCACTTTTCGCACATGTGTTGGTGCAGGAAACCACTTTTGCACATGTATTAGTGTGGAAAAACCACTTTTCGCACTTGTGATAGTGTTGAAAAACCACTTTTCGCACTTGTGTTAGTGTTGAAAAACCACTTTTCGCACTTGTGTTGGTGCAGGAAACCACTTTTGCACTTGTATTAGTGTGGAAAAACCACTTTTTGCACTTGTGTTAGTGTTGAAAAACCACCTTTCGCACTTGTGTTAGTGTTGAAAAACCACTTTTCGCACTTGTGTTAGTGTTGAAAAACCACTTTTCGCACTTGTGTTGGTGCAGGAAACCACTTTTGTACTTGTATTAGTGTGGAAAAACGACTTTTCGCACTTGTGTTAATTTTTGAAAAACCACTTTTGCACTTGTATTAGTGTTGAAAAACCACTTTTCGCACTTGTGTTAGTGTTGAAAAACCACTTTTCGCACTTGTGTTAGTGTTGAAAAACCACTTTTCGCACTTGTGTTGGTGCAGGAAACCACTTTTGCACTTGTATTAGTGTGGAAAAAACACTTTTTGCACTTGTGATAGTGTTGAAAAACCACTTTTCGCACTTGTGTTAGTGTTGAAAAACCACTTTTCGCACTTGTGTTGGTGCACGAAACCACTTTTGCACTTGTATTAGTGTGGAAAAACCACTTTTCGCACTTGTGTTAGTTTTGAAAAACCACTTTTCGCACTTGCGTTAGTGTTGAAAAACCACTTTTCGCACTTGTGTTAGTGTTGAAAAACCACTTTTCGCACTTGTGTTGGTGCAGGAAACCACTTTTGCACTTGTTATAGTGTGGAAAAACACTTTTCGCACTTGTGTTAGTGTTGAAAAACCACTTTTCGCACTTGTGTTAGTGTTGAAAAACCACTTTTCGCACTTGTGTTGGTGCAGGAAACCACTTTTGCACTTGTATTAGTGTGGAAAAACCACTTTTCGCACTTGTGTTAGTTTTGAAAAACCACTTTTCGCACTTGTGTTAGTGTTGAAAAACCACTTTTCGCACTTGTGTTAGTGTTGAAAAACCACTTTTCGCACTTGTGTTGGTGCAGGAAACCACTTTTGCTCTTGTATTAGTGTGGAAAAAACACTTTTCACACTTGTGTTGGTGCAGGAAACCACTTTTGCACTTGTATTAGTGTGGAAAAAACACTTTTTGCACTTGTGATAGTGTTGAAAACCCACTTTTCGCACTTGTGTTAGTGTTGAAAAACCACTTTTCGCACTTGTGTTGGTGCAGGAAACCACTTTTGCACTTGTATTAGTGTGGAAAAACCACTTTTCGCACTTGTGTTAGTGTTGAAAAACCACTTTTCGCACTTGTGTTAGTGTTGAAAAACCACATTTCGCACTTGTGTTAGTGCAGGAAACCACTTTTGCACTTGTATTAGTGTGGAAAAACCACTTTTCGCACTTGTGTTAGTGTTGAAAAACCACTTTTCGCACTTGTATTAGTGTTGAAAAACCACTTTTCGCACTTGTGTCAGTGTTGAAAAACCACTTTTCGCCCTTGTGTTGGTGCAGGAAACCACTTTTGCACTTGTATTAGTGTGGAAAAACCACTTTTCGCACTTGTGTTAGTTTTGAAAAATCACTTTTCGCACTTGTGTTAGTGTGAAAAAAACTCTTTTGCACTTGCGATAGTGTTGAAAAACCACTTTTCGCACTTGTGTTAGTGTTGAAAAACCACTTTTCGCACTTGTGTTAGTGTTGAAAAACCACTTTTCGCACTTGTGTTAGTGTTGAAAAACCACTTTTCGCACTTGTGTTAGTGTTGAAAAACCACATTTCGCACTTGTGTTAGTGTTGAAAAACCACTTTTCGCACTTGTGTTGGTGCAGGAAACCACTTTTGCACTTGTATTAGTGTGGAAAAAACACTTTTTGCACTTGTGATAGTGTTGAAAAACCACTTTTCGCACTTGTGTTAGTGTTGAAAAACCACTTTTCGCACTTGTGTTGGTGCAGGAAACCACTTTTGCACTTGTATTAGTGTGGAAAAACCACTTTTTGCACTTGTGTTAGTGTTGAAAAACCACTTTTCGCACTTGTGTTAGTGTTGAAAAACCACTTTTCGCACTTGTGTTAGTGTTGAAAAACCACTTTTCGCACTTGTGTTGGTGCAGGAAACCACTTTTACACTAGTATTAGTGTGGAAAAACTACTTTTCGCACTTGTGTTAGTTTTGAAAAACCACTTTTCGCACTTGTGTTAGTGTTGAAAAACCACTTTTCGCACTTGTGTTGGTGCAGGAAACCACTTTTGCACTTGTATTAGTGTGGAAAAAACACTTTTTGCACTTGTGATAGTGTTGAAAAACCACTTTTCGCACTTGTGTTAGTGTTGAAAAACCATTTTTCGCACTTGTGTTGGTGCACGAAACCACTTTTGCACTTGTATTAGTGTGGAAAAACCACTTTTCGCACTTGTGTTAGTTTTGAAAAACGACTTTTCGCACTTGTGTTAGTGTTGAAAAACCACTTTTCGCACTTGTGTTAGTGCAGGAAACCACTTTTGCACTTGTATTAGTGTGGAAAAACCACTTTTCGCACTTGTGTTAGTGTTGAAAAACCACTTTTCGCACTTGTGTTAGTGTTGAAAAACCACTTTTCGCACTTGTGTTAGTGTTGAAAAACCACTTTTCGCACTTGTGTTGGTGCAGGAAACCACTTTTGCACTTGTATTAGTGTGGAAAAACCACTTTTCGAACTTGTGTTAGTTTTGAAAAACCACTTTTCGCACTTGTGTTAGTGTTGAAAAACCACTTTTCGCACTTGTGTTAGTGTGGAAAAAACTATTTTGCACTTGTGATAGTGTTGAAAAACCACTTTTGGCACTTGTGTTAGTGTTGAAAAACCACTTTTCGCACTTGTGTTAGTGTTGAAAAACCACTTTTCGCACTTGTGTTAGTGTTGAAAAACCACAATTCGCACTTGTGTTAGTGTTGAAAAACCACTTTTCGCACTTGTGTTGGTGCAGGAAACCACTTTTGCACTTGTATTAGTGTGGAAAAAACACTTTTTGCACTTGTGATAGTGTTGAAAAACCACTTTTCGCACTTGTGTTAGTGTTGAAAAACCACTTTTTGCACTTGTGTTGGTGCAGGAAACCACTTTTGCACTTGTATTAGTGTGGAAAAACGACTTTTCGCACTTGCGTTAGTTTTGAAAAACCACTTTTGCACTTGTATTAGTGTTGAAAACCACTTTTCGCACTTGTGTTAGTGTTGAAAAACCACTTTTCGCACTTGTGTTAGTGTTGAAAAACCACTTTTCGCACTTGTGTTGGTGCAGGAAACCACTTTTGCACTTGTATTAGTGTGGAAAAAACACTTTTTGCACTTGTGATAGTGTTGAAAAACCACTTTTGGCACTTGTGTTAGTGTTGAAAAACCACTTTTCGCACTTGTGTTGGTGCACGAAACCACTTTTGCACTTCTATTAGTGTGGCAAAACCACTTTTCGCACTTGTGTTAGTTTTGAAAACCACTTTTCGCACTTGTGTTAGTGTTGAAAAACCACTTTTCGCACTTGTGTTAGTGTTGAAAAATCACTTTTCGCACTTGTGTTGGTGCAGGAAACCACTTTTGCACTTGTATTAGTGTGGAAAAACAACTTTTCGCACTTGTGTTAGTGTTGAAAAACCACTTTTCGCACTTGTGGTGGTGCAGGAAACCACTTTTGCACTTGTATTAGTGTGGAAAAACCACTTTTCGCACTTGTGTTAGTGTTGAAAAACCACTTTTCGCACTTGTGTTAGTGTTGAAAAACCACTTTTCGCACTTGTGTTAGTGTTGAAAAACCACTTTTCGCACATGTGTTGGTGCAGGAAACCACTTTTGCACTTGTATTAGTGTGGAAAAACCACTTTTCGCACTTGTGATAGTGTTGAAAAACCACTTTTCGCACTTGTGTTGGTGCAGGAAACCACTTTTGCACTTGTATTAGTGTGGAAAAAACACTTTTTGAACTTGTGTTAGTGTTGAAAAACCACTTTTCGCACTTGTGTTAGTGTTGAAAAACCACTTTTCGCACTTGTGTTGGTGCAGGAAACCACTTTTGCACTTGTATTAGTGTGGAAAAAACACTTTTTGCACTTGTGATAATGTTGAAAAACCACTTTTCGCACTTGCGTTAGTGTTGAAAAACCACTTTTCGCACTTGTATTAGTGTGGAAAAACGACTTTTCGCACTTGTGTTAGTTTTGAAAAACCACTTTTGCACTTGTATTAGTGTTGAAAAACCACTTTTCGCACTTGTGTTAGTGTTGAAAAACAACTTTTCGCACTTGTGTTAGTGTTGAAAAAACACTTTTCGCACTTGTGGTGGTGCAGGAAACCACTTTTGCACTTGTGTTGGTGTTGAAAAACCACTTTTCGCACATGTGTTGGTGCAGGAAACCACTTTTGCACTTGTATTAGTGTGGAAAAACCACTTTTCGCACTTGTGATAGTGTTGAAAAACCACTTTTCGCACTTGTGTTGGTGCAGGAAACCACTTTTGCACTTGTATTAGTGTGGAAAAAACACTTTTTGCACTTGTGTTAGTGTTGAAAAACCACTTTTCGCACTTGTGTTAGTGTTGAAAAACCACTTTTCGCACTTGTGTTGGTGCAGGAAACCACTTTTGCACTTGTATTAGTGTGGAAAAAACACTTTTTGCACTTGTGATAATGTTGAAAAACCACTTTTCGCACTTGTGTTATTGTTGAAAAACCACTTTTCGCACTTGTGTTGGTGCAGGAAACCACTTTTGCACTTGTATTAGTGTGGAAAAAACTCTTTTGCACTTGTGATAGTGTTGAAAAACCACTTTTCGCACTTGTGTTAGTGTTGAAAAACCACTTTTCGCACTTGTGTTAGTGTTGAAAAACCACTTTTCGCACTTGTGTTAGTGTTGAAAAACCACTTTTCGCACTTGTGTTAGTGTTGAAAAACCACATTTCGCACTTGTGTTAGTGCAGGAAACCACTTTTGCACTTGTATTAGTGTGGAAAAACCACTTTTCGCACTTGTGTTAGTGTTGAAAAACCACTTTTCGCACTTGTGTTAGTGTTGAAAAACCACATTTCGCACTTGTGTTAGTGCAGGAAACCACTTTTGCACTTGTATTAGTGTGGAAAAACCACTTTTCGCACTTGTGTTAGTGTTGAAAAACCACTTTTCGCACTTGTATTAGTGTTGAAAAACCACTTTTCGCACTTGTGTCAGTGTTGAAAAACCACTTTTCGCCCTTGTGTTGGTGCAGGAAACCACTTTTGCACTTGTATTAGTGTGGAAAAACCACTTTTCGCACTTGTGTTAGTTTTGAAAAATCACTTTTCGCACTTGTGTTAGTGTGAAAAAAACTCTTTTGCACTTGCGATAGTGTTGAAAAACCACTTTTCGCACTTGTGTTAGTGTTGAAAAACCACTTTTCGCACTTGTGTTAGTGTTGAAAAACCACTTTTCGCACTTGTGTTAGTGTTGAAAAACCACTTTTCGCACTTGTGTTAGTGTTGAAAAACCACATTTCGCACTTGTGTTAGTGTTGAAAAACCACTTTTCGCACTTGTGTTGGTGCAGGAAACCACTTTTGCACTTGTATTAGTGTGGAAAAAACACTTTTTGCACTTGTGATAGTGTTGAAAAACCACTTTTCGCACTTGTGTTAGTGTTGAAAAACCACTTTTCGCACTTGTGTTGGTGCAGGAAACCACTTTTGCACTTGTATTAGTGTGGAAAAACCACTTTTTGCACTTGTGTTAGTGTTGAAAAACCACTTTTCGCACTTGTGTTAGTGTTGAAAAACCACTTTTCGCACTTGTGTTAGTGTTGAAAAACCACTTTTCGCACTTGTGTTGGTGCAGGAAACCACTTTTACACTAGTATTAGTGTGGAAAAACTACTTTTCGCACTTGTGTTAGTTTTGAAAAACCACTTTTCGCACTTGTGTTAGTGTTGAAAAACCACTTTTCGCACTTGTGTTGGTGCAGGAAACCACTTTTGCACTTGTATTAGTGTGGAAAAAACACTTTTTGCACTTGTGATAGTGTTGAAAAACCACTTTTCGCACTTGTGTTAGTGTTGAAAAACCATTTTTCGCACTTGTGTTGGTGCACGAAACCACTTTTGCACTTGTATTAGTGTGGAAAAACCACTTTTCGCACTTGTGTTAGTTTTGAAAAACGACTTTTCGCACTTGTGTTAGTGTTGAAAAACCACTTTTCACACTTGTGTTAGTGCAGGAAACCACTTTTGCACTTGTATTAGTGTGGAAAAACCACTTTTCGCACTTGTGTTAGTGTTGAAAAACCACTTTTCGCACTTGTGTTAGTGTTGAAAAACCACTTTTCGCACTTGTGTTAGTGTTGAAAAACCACTTTTCGCACTTGTGTTGGTGCAGGAAACCACTTTTGCACTTGTATTAGTGTGGAAAAACCACTTTTCGAACTTGTGTTAGTTTTGAAAAACCACTTTTCGCACTTGTGTTAGTGTTGAAAAACCACTTTTCGCACTTGTGTTAGTGTGGAAAAAACTATTTTGCACTTGTGATAGTGTTGAAAAACCACTTTTGGCACTTGTGTTAGTGTTGAAAAACCACTTTTCGCACTTGTGTTAGTGTTGAAAAACCACTTTTCGCACTTGTGTTAGTGTTGAAAAACCACAATTCGCACTTGTGTTAGTGTTGAAAAACCACTTTTCGCACTTGTGTTGGTGCAGGAAACCACTTTTGCACTTGTATTAGTGTGGAAAAAACACTTTTTGCACTTGTGATAGTGTTGAAAAACCACTTTTCGCACTTGTGTTAGTGTTGAAAAACCACTTTTTGCACTTGTGTTGGTGCAGGAAACCACTTTTGCACTTGTATTAGTGTGGAAAAACGACTTTTCGCACTTGCGTTAGTTTTGAAAAACCACTTTTGCACTTGTATTAGTGTTGAAAACCACTTTTCGCACTTGTGTTAGTGTTGAAAAACCACTTTTCGCACTTGTGTTAGTGTTGAAAAACCACTTTTCGCACTTGTGTTGGTGCAGGAAACCACTTTTGCACTTGTATTAGTGTGGAAAAAACACTTTTTGCACTTGTGATAGTGTTGAAAAACCACTTTTGGCACTTGTGTTAGTGTTGAAAAACCACTTTTCGCACTTGTGTTGGTGCACGAAACCACTTTTGCACTTCTATTAGTGTGGCAAAACCACTTTTCGCACTTGTGTTAGTTTTGAAAACCACTTTTCGCACTTGTGTTAGTGTTGAAAAACCACTTTTCGCACTTGTGTTAGTGTTGAAAAATCACTTTTCGCACTTGTGTTGGTGCAGGAAACCACTTTTGCACTTGTATTAGTGTGGAAAAACAACTTTTCGCACTTGTGTTAGTGTTGAAAAACCACTTTTCGCACTTGTGGTGGTGCAGGAAACCACTTTTGCACTTGTATTAGTGTGGAAAAACCACTTTTCGCACTTGTGTTAGTGTTGAAAAACCACTTTTCGCACTTGTGTTAGTGTTGAAAAACCACTTTTCGCACTTGTGTTAGTGTTGAAAAACCACTTTTCGCACATGTGTTGGTGCAGGAAACCACTTTTGCACTTGTATTAGTGTGGAAAAACCACTTTTCGCACTTGTGATAGTGTTGAAAAACCACTTTTCGCACTTGTGTTGGTGCAGGAAACCACTTTTGCACTTGTATTAGTGTGGAAAAAACACTTTTTGAACTTGTGTTAGTGTTGAAAAACCACTTTTCGCACTTGTGTTAGTGTTGAAAAACCACTTTTCGCACTTGTGTTGGTGCAGGAAACCACTTTTGCACTTGTATTAGTGTGGAAAAAACACTTTTTGCACTTGTGATAATGTTGAAAAACCACTTTTCGCACTTGCGTTAGTGTTGAAAAACCACTTTTCGCACTTGTATTAGTGTGGAAAAACGACTTTTCGCACTTGTGTTAGTTTTGAAAAACCACTTTTGCACTTGTATTAGTGTTGAAAAACCACTTTTCGCACTTGTGTTAGTGTTGAAAAACAACTTTTCGCACTTGTGTTAGTGTTGAAAAAACACTTTTCGCACTTGTGGTGGTGCAGGAAACCACTTTTGCACTTGTGTTGGTGTTGAAAAACCACTTTTCGCACATGTGTTGGTGCAGGAAACCACTTTTGCACTTGTATTAGTGTGGAAAAACCACTTTTCGCACTTGTGATAGTGTTGAAAAACCACTTTTCGCACTTGTGTTGGTGCAGGAAACCACTTTTGCACTTGTATTAGTGTGGAAAAAACACTTTTTGCACTTGTGTTAGTGTTGAAAAACCACTTTTCGCACTTGTGTTAGTGTTGAAAAACCACTTTTCGCACTTGTGTTGGTGCAGGAAACCACTTTTGCACTTGTATTAGTGTGGAAAAAACACTTTTTGCACTTGTGATAATGTTGAAAAACCACTTTTCGCACTTGTGTTATTGTTGAAAAACCACTTTTCGCACTTGTGTTGGTGCAGGAAACCACTTTTGCACTTGTATTAGTGTGGAAAAAACTCTTTTGCACTTGTGATAGTGTTGAAAAACCACTTTTCGCACTTGTGTTAGTGTTGAAAAACCACTTTTCGCACTTGTGTTAGTGTTGAAAAACCACTTTTCGCACTTGTGTTAGTGTTGGAAAAACACATTTCGCACTTGTGTTAGTGTTGAAAAACCACTTTTCGCACTTGTGTTGGTGCAGGAAACCACGTTTGCACTTGTATTAGTGTGGAAAAAACACTTTTTGCACTTGTGATAGTGTTGAAAAACCACTTTTCGCACTTGTGTTAGTGTTGAAAAACCACTTTTCGCACTTGTGTTGGTGCAGGAAACCACTTTTGCACTTGTATTAGTGTGGAAAAACCACTTTTTGCACTTGTGTTAGTGTTGAAAAACCACTTTTCGCACTTGTGTTAGTGTTGAAAAACCCCTTTTCGCACTTGTGTTGGTGCAGGAAACCACTTTTGCACTTGTATTAGTGTGGAAAAACGACTTTTCGCACTTGTGTTAGTTTTGAAAAACCACTTTTGCACTTGTATTAGTGTTGAAAAACCACTTTCGCACTTGTGTTAGTGTTGAAAAACCACTTTTCGCACTTGTGTTAGTGTTGAAAAACCACTTTTCACACTTGTGTTGGTGCAGGAAACCACTTTTGCACTTGTATTAGTGTGGAAAAAACACTTTTTGCACTTATGATAGTGTTGAAAAACCACTTTTCGCACTTGTGTTAGTGTTGAAAAACCACTTTTCGCACTTGTGTTGGTGCACGAAACCACTTTTGCACTTGTATTAGTGTGGAAAAACCACTTTTCGCACTTGTGTTAGTTTTGAAAAACCACTTTTCGCACTTGTGTTAGTGTTGAAAAACCACTTTTCGCACTTGTGTTAGTGTTGAAAAACCACTTTTCGCACTTGTGTTGGTGCAGGAAACCACTTTTGCACTTGTTATAGTGTGGAAAAAACACTTTTCGCACTTGTGTTAGTGTTGAAAAACCACTTTTCGCACTTGTGTTAGTGTTGAAAAACCACTTTTCGCACTTGTGTTGGTGCAGGAAACCACTTTCGCACTTGTATTAGTGTGGAAAAACAACTTTTCGCACTTGTGTTAGTGTTGAAAAACCACTTTTTGCACTTGTGTTGGTGAAGGAAACCACTTTTGCACTTGTATTAGTGTGGAAAAACCACTTTTCGCACTTGTGTTAGTGTTGAAAAACCACTTTTCGCACTTGTGTTAGTGTTGAAAAACCACTTTTCGCACTTGTGTTAGTGTTGAAAAACCACTTTTCGCACATGTGTTGGTGCAGGAAACCACTTTTGCACTTGTATTAGTGTGGAAAAACCACTTTTCGCACTTGCGATAGTGTTGAAAAACCACTTTTCGCACTTGTGTTAGTGTTGAAAAACCACTTTTCGCACTTGTGTTGGTGCAGGAAACCACTTTTGCACTTGTATTAGTGTGGAAAAAACACTTTTTGCACTTGTGATAGTGTTGAAAAACCACTTTTCGCACTTGTGTTAGTGTTGAAAAACCACTTTTCGCACTTGTGTTGGTGCAAGAAACCACTTTTGCACTTGTATTAGTGTGGAAAAACCACTTTTCGCACTTGTGTTAGTTTTGAAAAACCACTTTTCGCACTTGTGTTAGTGTTGAAAAACCACTTTTCGCACTTGTGTTAGTGTTGAAAAACCACCTTTCGCACTTGTGTTGGTGCAGGAAACCACTTTTGCACTTGTTATAGTGTGGAAAAAACACTTTTCGCAGTTGTGTTAGTGTTGAAAAACCACTTTTCGCACTTGTGTTAGTGTTGAAAAACCACTTTTCGCACTTGTGTTGGTGCAGGAAACCACTTTTGCACTTGTATTAGTGTGGAAAAACAACTTTTCGCACTTGTGTTAGTGTTGAAAAACCACTTTTCGCACTTGTGTTAGTGTTGAAAAACCACTTTTCGCACTTGTGTTAGTGTTGAAAAACCACTTTTCGCACATGTGTTGGTGCAGGAAACCACTTTTGCACATGTATTAGTGTGGAAAAACCACTTTTCGCACTTGTGATAGTGTTGAAAAACCACTTTTCGCACTTGTGTTAGTGTTGAAAAACCACTTTTCGCACTTGTGTTGGTGCAGGAAACCACTTTTGCACTTGTATTAGTGTGGAAAAACCACTTTTTGCACTTGTGTTAGTGTTGAAAAACCACCTTTCGCACTTGTGTTAGTGTTGAAAACCACTTTTCGCACTTGTGTTAGTGTTGAAAAACCACTTTTCGCACTTGTGTTGGTGCAGGAAACCACTTTTGCACTTGTTATAGTGTGGAAAAAACACTTTTTGCAGTTGTGTTAGTGTTGAAAAACCACTTTTCGCACTTGTGTTAGTGTTGAAAAACCACTTTTCGCACTTGTGTTAGTGTTGAAAAACCACTTTTCGCACTTGTGTTAGTGTTGGAAAAACACATTTCGCACTTGTGTTAGTGTTGAAAAACCACTTTTCGCACTTGTGTTGGTGCAGGAAACCACGTTTGCACTTGTATTAGTGTGGAAAAAACACTTTTTGCACTTGTGATAGTGTTGAAAAACCACTTTTCGCACTTGTGTTAGTGTTGAAAAACCACTTTTCGCACTTGTGTTGGTGTTGGAAAAACACATTTCGCACTTGTGTTAGTGTTGAAAAACCACTTTTCGCACTTGTGTTGGTGCAGGAAACCACGTTTGCACTTGTATTAGTGTTGAAAAAACACTTTTCGCACTTGTGTTAGTGTTGAAAAACCACTTTTCGCACTTGTGTTAGTGTTGAAAAACCACTTTTCGCACTTGTGTTAGTGTTGAAAAACCACTTTTCGCACTTGTGTTGGTGCAGGAAACCACTTTTGCACTTGTTATAGTGTGGAAAAAACACTTTTCGCACTTGTGTTAGTGTTGAAAAACCACTTTTCGCACTTGTGTTAGTGTTGAAAAACCACTTTTCGCACTTGTGTTGGTGCAGGAAACCACTTTTGCACTTGTATTAGTGTGGAAAAACAACTTTTCGCACTTGTGTTAGTGTTGAAAAACCACTTTTTGCACTTGTGTTGGTGAAGGAAACCACTTTTGCACTTGTATTAGTGTGGAAAAACCACTTTTCGCACTTGTGTTAGTGTTGAAAAACCACTTTTCGCACTTGTGTTAGTGTTGAAAAACCACTTTTCGCACTTGTGTTAGTGTTGAAAAACCACTTTTCGCACATGTGTTGGTGCAGGAAACCACTTTTGCACTTGTATTAGTGTGGAAAAACCACTTTTCGCACTTGCGATAGTGTTGAAAAACCACTTTTCGCACTTGTGTTAGTGTTGAAAAACCACTTTTCGCACTTGTGTTGGTGCAGGAAACCACTTTTGCACTTGTATTAGTGTGGAAAAAACACTTTTTGCACTTGTGATAGTGTTGAAAAACCACTTTTCGCACTTGTGTTAGTGTTGAAAAACCACTTTTCGCACTTGTGTTGGTGCAAGAAACCACTTTTGCACTTGTATTAGTGTGGAAAAACCACTTTTCGCACTTGTGTTAGTTTTGAAAAACCACTTTTCGCACTTGTGTTAGTGTTGAAAAACAACTTTTCGCACTTGTGTTAGTGTTGAAAAACCACCTTTCGCACTTGTGTTGGTGCAGGAAACCACTTTTGCACTTGTTATAGTGTGGAAAAAACACTTTTCGCAGTTGTGTTAGTGTTGAAAAACCACTTTTCGCACTTGTGTTAGTGTTGAAAAACCACTTTTCGCACTTGTGTTGGTGCAGGAAACCACTTTTGCACTTGTATTAGTGTGGAAAAACAACTTTTCGCACTTGTGTTAGTGTTGAAAAACCACTTTTAGCACTTGTGTTGGTGCAGGAAACCACTTTTGCACTTGTATTAGTGTGGAAAACCACTTTCGCACTTGTGTTAGTGTTGACAAACCACTTTTCGCACTTGTGTTAGTGTTGAAAAACCACTTTTCGCACTTGTGTTAGTGTTGAAAAACCACTTTTCGCACATGTGTTGGTGCAGGAAACCACTTTTGCACATGTATTAGTGTGGAAAAACCACTTTTCGCACTTGTGATAGTGTTGAAAAACCACTTTTCGCACTTGTGTTAGTGTTGAAAAACCACTTTTCGCACTTGTGTTGGTGCAGGAAACCACTTTTGCACTTGTATTAGTGTGGAAAAACCACTTTTTGCACTTGTGTTAGTGTTGAAAAACCACCTTTCGCACTTGTGTTAGTGTTGAAAACCACTTTTCGCACTTGTGTTAGTGTTGAAAAACCACTTTTCGCACTTGTGTTGGTGCAGGAAACCACTTTTGCACTTGTTATAGTGTGGAAAAAACACTTTTCGCAGTTGTGTTAGTGTTGAAAAACCACTTTTCGCACTTGTGTTAGTGTTGAAAAACCACTTTTCGCACTTGTGTTGGTGAAGGAAACCACTTTTGCACTTGTATTAGTGTGGAAAAACCACTTTTCGCACTTGTTTTAGTGTTGAAAAACCACTTTTCGCACTTGTGTTAGTGTTGAAAAACCACTTTTCGCACTTGTGTTAGTGTTGAAAAACCACTTTTCGCACATGTGTTGGTGCAGGAAACCACTTTTGCACTTGTATTAGTGTGGAAAAACCACTTTTCGCACTTGCGATAGTGTTGAAAAACCACTTTTCGCACTTGTGTTAGTGTTGAAAAACCACTTTTCGCACTTGTGTTGGTGCAGGAAACCACTTTTGCACTTGTATTAGTGTGGAAAAAACACTTTTTGCACTTGTGATAGTGTTGAAAACCCACTTTTCGCACTTGTGTTAGTGTTGAAAAACCACTTTTCGCACTTGTGTTGGTGCAGGAAACCACTTTTGCACTTGTATTAGTGTGGAAAAACCACTTTTCGCACTTGTGTTAGTGTTGAAAAACCACTTTTCGCACTTGTGTTAGTGTTGAAAAACCACATTTCGCACTTGTGTTAGTGCAGGAAACCACTTTTGCACTTGTATTAGTGTGGAAAAACCACTTTTCGCACTTGTGTTAGTGTTGAAAAACCACTTTTTGCACTTGTATTAGTGTTGAAAAACCACTTTTCGCACTTGTGTCAGTGTTGAAAAACCACTTTTCGCCCTTGTGTTGGTGCAGGAAACCACTTTTGCACTTGTATTAGTGTGGAAAAACCACTTTTCGCACTTGTGTTAGTTTTGAAAAATCACTTTTCGCACTTGTGTTAGTGTGAAAAAAACTCTTTTGCACTTGTGATAGTGTTGAAAAACCACTTTTCGCACTTGTGTTAGTGTTGAAAAACCACTTTTCGCACTTGTGTTAGTGTTGAAAAACCACTTTTCGCACTTGTGTTAGTGTTGAAAAACCACTTTTCGCACTTGTGTTAGTGTTGAAAAACCACATTTCGCACTTGTGTTGGTGCAGGAAACCACTTTTGCACTTGTATTAGTGTGGGAAAAACACTTTTTGCACTTGTGATAGTGTTGAAAAACCACTTTTCGCACTTGTGTTAGTGTTGAAAAACCAGTTTTCGCACTTGTGTTGGTGCAGGAAACCACTTTTGCACTTGTATTAGTGTGGAAAACCACTTTTTGCACTTGTGTTAGTGTTGAAAAACCACTTTTCGCACTTGTGTTAGTGTTGAAAAACCACTTTTCGCACTTGTGTTAGTGTTGAAAAACCACTTTTAGCACTGTGTTGGTGCAGGAAACCACTTTTTACACTTGTATTAGTGTGGAAAAACTACTTTTCGCACTTGTGTTAGTTTTGAAAAACCACTTTTCGCACTTGTGTTAGTGTTGAAAAAACACTTTTCGCACTTGTGTTGGTGCAGGAAACCACTTTTGCACTTGTATTAGTGTGGAAAAAACACTTTTTGCACTTGTGATAGTGTTGAAAAACCACTTTTCGCACTTGTGTTAGTGTTGAAAAACCATTTTTCGCACTTGTGTTGGTGCACGAAACCACTTTTGCACTTGTATTAGTGTGGAAAAACCACTTTTCGCACTTGTGTTAGTTTTGAAAAACGACTTTTCGCACTTGTGTTAGTGTTGAAAAACCACTTTTCGCACTTGTGTTAGTGCAGGAAACCACTTTTGCACTTGTATTAGTGTGGAAAAACCACTTTTCGCACTTGTGTTAGTGTTGAAAAACCACTTTTTGCACTTGTGTTGGTGAAGGAAACCACTTTTGCACTTGTATTAGTGTGGAAAAACCACTTTTCGCACTTGTGTTAGTGTTGAAAAACCACTTTTCGCACTTGTGTTAGTGTTGAAAAACCACTTTTCGCACTTGTGTTAGTGTTGAAAAACCACTTTTCGCACATGTGTTGGTGCAGGAAACCACTTTTGCACTTGTATTAGTGTGGAAAAACCACTTTTCGCACTTGCGATAGTGTTGAAAAACCACTTTTCGCACTTGTGTTAGTGTTGAAAAACCACTTTTCGCACTTGTGTTGGTGCAGGAAACCACTTTTGCACTTGTATTAGTGTGGAAAAAACACTTTTTGCACTTGTGATAGTGTTGAAAAACCACTTTTCGCACTTGTGTTAGTGTTGAAAAACCACTTTTCGCACTTGTGTTGGTGCAAGAAACCACTTTTGCACTTGTATTAGTGTGGAAAAACCACTTTTCGCACTTGTGTTAGTTTTGAAAAACCACTTTTCGCACTTGTGTTAGTGTTGAAAAACCACTTTTCGCACTTGTGTTAGTGTTGAAAAACCACCTTTCGCACTTGTGTTGGTGCAGGAAACCACTTTTGCACTTGTTATAGTGTGGAAAAAACACTTTTCACAGTTGTGTTAGTGTTGAAAAACCACTTTTCGCACTTGTGTTAGTGTTGAAAAACCACTTTTCGCACTTGTGTTGGTGCAGGAAACCACTTTTGCACTTGTATTAGTGTGGAAAAACAACTTTTCGCACTTGTGTTAGTGTTGAAAAACCACTTTTAGCACTTGTGTTGGTGCAGGAAACCACTTTTGCACTTGTATTAGTGTGGAAAACCACTTTCGCACTTGTGTTAGTGTTGACAAACCACTTTTCGCACTTGTGTTAGTGTTGAAAAACCACTTTTCGCACTTGTGTTAGTGTTGAAAAACCACTTTTCGCACATGTGTTGGTGCAGGAAACCACTTTTGCACATGTATTAGTGTGGAAAAACCACTTTTCGCACTTGTGATAGTGTTGAAAAACCACTTTTCGCACTTGTGTTAGTGTTGAAAAACCACTTTTCGCACTTGTGTTGGTGCAGGAAACCACTTTTGCACTTGTATTAGTGTGGAAAAACCACTTTTTGCACTTGTGTTAGTGTTGAAAAACCACCTTTCGCACTTGTGTTAGTGTTGAAAACCACTTTTCGCACTTGTGTTAGTGTTGAAAAACCACTTTTCGCACTTGTGTTGGTGCAGGAAACCACTTTTGCACTTGTTATAGTGTGGAAAAAACACTTTTCGCAGTTGTGTTAGTGTTGAAAAACCACTTTTCGCACTTGTGTTAGTGTTGAAAAACCACTTTTCGCACTTGTGTTGGTGAAGGAAACCACTTTTGCACTTGTATTAGTGTGGAAAAACCACTTTTCGCACTTGTTTTAGTGTTGAAAAACCACTTTTCGCACTTGTGTTAGTGTTGAAAAACCACTTTTCGCACTTGTGTTAGTGTTGAAAAACCACTTTTCGCACATGTGTTGGTGCAGGAAACCACTTTTGCACTTGTATTAGTGTGGAAAAACCACTTTTCGCACTTGCGATAGTGTTGAAAAACCACTTTTCGCACTTGTGTTAGTGTTGAAAAACCACTTTTCGCACTTGTGTTGGTGCAGGAAACCACTTTTGCACTTGTATTAGTGTGGAAAAAACACTTTTTGCACTTGTGATAGTGTTGAAAAACCACTTTTCGCACTTGTGTTAGTGTTGAAAAACCACTTTTCGCACTTGTGTTGGTGCAAGAAACCACTTTTGCACTTGTATTAGTGCGGAAAAACCACTTTTCGCACTTGTGTTAGTTTTGAAAAACCACTTTTCGCACTTGTGTTAGTGTTGAAAAACCACTTTTCGCACTTGTGTTAGTGTTGAAAAACCACCTTTCGCACTTGTGTTGGTGCAGGAAACCACTTTTGCACTTGTTATAGTGTGGAAAAAACACTTTTCGCAGTTGTGTTAGTGTTGAAAAACCACTTTTCGCACTTGTGTTAGTGTTGAAAAACCACTTTTCGCACTTGTGTTGGTGCAGGAAACCACTTTTGCACTTGTATTAGTGTGGAAAAAGAACTTTTCGCACTTGTGTTAGTGTTGAAAAACCACTTTTAGCACTTGTGTTGGTGCAGGAAACCACTTTTGCACTTGTATTAGTGTGGAAAACCACTTTCGCACTTGTGTTAGTGTTGACAAACCACTTTTCGCACTTGTGTTAGTGTTGAAAAACCACTTTTCGCACTTGTGTTAGTGTTGAAAAACCACTTTTCGCACATGTGTTGGTGCAGGAAACCACTTTTGCACATGTATTAGTGTGGAAAAACCACTTTTCGCACTTGTGATAGTGTTGAAAAACCACTTTTCGCACTTGTGTTAGTGTTGAAAAACCACTTTTCGCACTTGTGTTGGTGCAGGAAACCACTTTTGCACTTGTATTAGTGTGGAAAAACCACTTTTTGCACTTGTGTTAGTGTTGAAAAACCACCTTTCGCACTTGTGTTAGTGTTGAAAACCACTTTTCGCACTTGTGTTAGTGTTGAAAAACCACTTTTCGCACTTGTGTTGGTGCAGGAAACCACTTTTGCACTTGTATTAGTGTGGAAAAACGACTTTTCGCACTTGTATTAATTTTTGAAAAACCACTTTTGCACTTGTATTAGTGTTGAAAAACCACTTTTCGCACTTGTGTTAGTGTTGAAAAACCACTTTTCGCACTTGTGTTAGTGTTGAAAAACCACTTTTCGCACTTGTGTTGGTGCAGGAAACCACTTTTGCACTTGCATTAGTGTGGAAAAAACACTTTTTGCACTTGTGATATTGTTGAAAAACCACTTTTCGCACTTGTGTTAGTGTTGAAAAACCACTTTTCGCACTTGTGTTGGTGCACGAAACCACTTTTGCACTTGTATTAGTGTGGAAAAACCACTTTTCGCACTTGTGTTAGTTTTGAAAAACCACTTTTCGCACTTGCGTTAGTGTTGAAAAACCACTTTTTGCACTTGTGTTAGTGTTGAAAAACCACTTTTCGCACTTGTGTTGGTGCAGGAAACCACTTTTGCACTTGTTATTGTGTGGAAAAACACTTTTCGCACTTGTGTTAGTGTTGAAAAACCACTTTTCGCACTTGTGTTAGTGTTGAAAAACCACTTTTCGCACTTGTGTTGGTGCAGGAAACCACTTTTGCACTTGTATTAGTGTGGAAAAACAACTTTTCGCACTTGTGTTAGTGTTGAAAAACCACTTTTCGCACTTGTGTTGGTGCAGGAAACCACTTTTGCACTTGTATTAGTGTGGAAAAACCACTTTTCGCACTTGTGTTAGTGTTGAAAAACCACTTTTCGCACTTGTGTTAGTGTTGAAAAACCACTTTTCGCACTTGTGTTAGTGTTGAAAAACCACTTTTCGCACATGTGTTGGTGCAGGAAACCACTTTTGCACTTGTATTAGTGTGGAAAAACCACTTTTTTGCACTTGTGATAGTGTTGGAAAACCACTTTTCGCACTTGTGTTGGTGCAGGAAACCACTTTTGCACTTGTATTAGTGTGGAAAAAACACTTTTTGCACTTGTGTTAGTGTTGAAAAACCACTTTTCGCACTTGTGTTAGTGTTGAAAAACCACTTTTCGCACTTGTGTTGGTGCAGGAAACCACTTTTGCACTTGTATTAGTGTGGAAAAAACACTTTTTGCACTTGTGATAATGTTGAAAAACCACTTTTCGCACTTGTGTTAGTGTTGAAAAACCACTTTTCGCACTTGTGTTGGTGCAGGAAACCACTTTTGCACTTGTATTAGTGTGGAAAAACCACTTTTCCCACTTGTGTTAGTGTTGAAAAACCACTTTTCGCACTTGTGTTAGTGTTGAAAAACCACTTTTCGCACTTGTGTTAGTGTTGAAAAACCACTTTTCGCACATGTGTTGGTGCAGGAAACCACTTTTGCACTTGTATTAGTGTGGAAAAACCACTTTTCGCACTTGCGATAGTGTTGAAAAACCACTTTTCGCACTTGTGTTAGTGTTGAAAAACCACTTTTCGCACTTGTGTTGGTGCAGGAAACCACTTTTGCACTTGTATTAGTGTGGAAAAAACACTTTTTGCACTTGTGATAGTGTTGAAAAACCACTTTTCGCACTTGTGTTAGTGTTGAAAAACCACTTTTCGCACTTGTGTTGGTGCAAGAAACCACTTTTGCACTTGTATTAGTGTGGAAAAACCACTTTTCGCACTTGTGTTAGTTTTGAAAAACCACTTTTCGCACTTGTGTTAGTGTTGAAAAACCACTTTTCGCACTTGTGTTAGTGTTGAAAAACCACCTTTCGCACTTGTGTTGGTGCAGGAAACCACTTTTGCACTTGTTATAGTGTGGAAAAAACACTTTTCACAGTTGTGTTAGTGTTGAAAAACCACTTTTCGCACTTGTGTTAGTGTTGAAAAACCACTTTTCGCACTTGTGTTGGTGCAGGAAACCACTTTTGCACTTGTATTAGTGTGGAAAAACAACTTTTCGCACTTGTGTTAGTGTTGAAAAACCACTTTTAGCACTTGTGTTGGTGCAGGAAACCACTTTTGCACTTGTATTAGTGTGGAAAACCACTTTCGCACTTGTGTTAGTGTTGACAAACCACTTTTCGCACTTGTGTTAGTGTTGAAAAACCACTTTTCGCACTTGTGTTAGTGTTGAAAAACCACTTTTCGCACATGTGTTGGTGCAGGAAACCACTTTTGCACATGTATTAGTGTGGAAAAACCACTTTTCGCACTTGTGATAGTGTTGAAAAACCACTTTTCGCACTTGTGTTAGTGTTGAAAAACCACTTTTCGCACTTGTGTTGGTGCAGGAAACCACTTTTGCACTTGTATTAGTGTGGAAAAACCACTTTTTGCACTTGTGTTAGTGTTGAAAAACCACCTTTCGCACTTGTGTTAGTGTTGAAAACCACTTTTCGCACTTGTGTTAGTGTTGAAAAACCACTTTTCGCACTTGTGTTGGTGCAGGAAACCACTTTTGCACTTGTTATAGTGTGGAAAAAACACTTTTCGCAGTTGTGTTAGTGTTGAAAAACCACTTTTCGCACTTGTGTTAGTGTTGAAAAACCACTTTTCGCACTTGTGTTGGTGAAGGAAACCACTTTTGCACTTGTATTAGTGTGGAAAAACCACTTTTCGCACTTGTTTTAGTGTTGAAAAACCACTTTTCGCACTTGTGTTAGTGTTGAAAAACCACTTTTCGCACTTGTGTTAGTGTTGAAAAACCACTTTTCGCACATGTGTTGGTGCAGGAAACCACTTTTGCACTTGTATTAGTGTGGAAAAACCACTTTTCGCACTTGCGATAGTGTTGAAAAACCACTTTTCGCACTTGTGTTAGTGTTGAAAAACCACTTTTCGCACTTGTGTTGGTGCAGGAAACCACTTTTGCACTTGTATTAGTGTGGAAAAAACACTTTTTGCACTTGTGATAGTGTTGAAAAACCACTTTTCGCACTTGTGTTAGTGTTGAAAAACCACTTTTCGCACTTGTGTTGGTGCAAGAAACCACTTTTGCACTTGTATTAGTGCGGAAAAACCACTTTTCGCACTTGTGTTAGTTTTGAAAAACCACTTTTCGCACTTGTGTTAGTGTTGAAAAACCACTTTTCGCACTTGTGTTAGTGTTGAAAAACCACCTTTCGCACTTGTGTTGGTGCAGGAAACCACTTTTGCACTTGTTATAGTGTGGAAAAAACACTTTTCGCAGTTGTGTTAGTGTTGAAAAACCACTTTTCGCACTTGTGTTAGTGTTGAAAAACCACTTTTCGCACTTGTGTTGGTGCAGGAAACCACTTTTGCACTTGTATTAGTGTGGAAAAAGAACTTTTCGCACTTGTGTTAGTGTTGAAAAACCACTTTTAGCACTTGTGTTGGTGCAGGAAACCACTTTTGCACTTGTATTAGTGTGGAAAACCACTTTCGCACTTGTGTTAGTGTTGACAAACCACTTTTCGCACTTGTGTTAGTGTTGAAAAACCACTTTTCGCACTTGTGTTAGTGTTGAAAAACCACTTTTCGCACATGTGTTGGTGCAGGAAACCACTTTTGCACATGTATTAGTGTGGAAAAACCACTTTTCGCACTTGTGATAGTGTTGAAAAACCACTTTTCGCACTTGTGTTAGTGTTGAAAAACCACTTTTCGCACTTGTGTTGGTGCAGGAAACCACTTTTGCACTTGTATTAGTGTGGAAAAACCACTTTTTGCACTTGTGTTAGTGTTGAAAAACCACCTTTCGCACTTGTGTTAGTGTTGAAAACCACTTTTCGCACTTGTGTTAGTGTTGAAAAACCACTTTTCGCACTTGTGTTGGTGCAGGAAACCACTTTTGCACTTGTATTAGTGTGGAAAAACGACTTTTCGCACTTGTATTAATTTTTGAAAAACCACTTTTGCACTTGTATTAGTGTTGAAAAACCACTTTTCGCACTTGTGTTAGTGTTGAAAAACCACTTTTCGCACTTGTGTTAGTGTTGAAAAACCACTTTTCGCACTTGTGTTGGTGCAGGAAACCACTTTTGCACTTGCATTAGTGTGGAAAAAACACTTTTTGCACTTGTGATATTGTTGAAAAACCACTTTTCGCACTTGTGTTAGTGTTGAAAAACCACTTTTCGCACTTGTGTTGGTGCACGAAACCACTTTTGCACTTGTATTAGTGTGGAAAAACCACTTTTCGCACTTGTGTTAGTTTTGAAAAACCACTTTTCGCACTTGCGTTAGTGTTGAAAAACCACTTTTTGCACTTGTGTTAGTGTTGAAAAACCACTTTTCGCACTTGTGTTGGTGCAGGAAACCACTTTTGCACTTGTTATTGTGTGGAAAAACACTTTTCGCACTTGTGTTAGTGTTGAAAAACCACTTTTCGCACTTGTGTTAGTGTTGAAAAACCACTTTTCGCACTTGTGTTGGTGCAGGAAACCACTTTTGCACTTGTATTAGTGTGGAAAAACAACTTTTCGCACTTGTGTTAGTGTTGAAAAACCACTTTTCGCACTTGTGTTGGTGCAGGAAACCACTTTTGCACTTGTATTAGTGTGGAAAAACCACTTTTCGCACTTGTGTTAGTGTTGAAAAACCACTTTTCGCACTTGTGTTAGTGTTGAAAAACCACTTTTCGCACTTGTGTTAGTGTTGAAAAACCACTTTTCGCACATGTGTTGGTGCAGGAAACCACTTTTGCACTTGTATTAGTGTGGAAAAACCACTTTTTTGCACTTGTGATAGTGTTGGAAAACCACTTTTCGCACTTGTGTTGGTGCAGGAAACCACTTTTGCACTTGTATTAGTGTGGAAAAAACACTTTTTGCACTTGTGTTAGTGTTGAAAAACCACTTTTCGCACTTGTGTTAGTGTTGAAAAACCACTTTTCGCACTTGTGTTGGTGCAGGAAACCACTTTTGCACTTGTATTAGTGTGGAAAAAACACTTTTTGCACTTGTGATAATGTTGAAAAACCACTTTTCGCACTTGTGTTAGTGTTGAAAAACCACTTTTCGCACTTGTGTTGGTGCAGGAAACCACTTTTGCACTTGTATTAGTGTGGAAAAACCACTTTTCCCACTTGTGTTAGTGTTGAAAAACCACTTTTCGCACTTGTGTTAGTGTTTAAAAACCACTTTTCGCACTTGTGTTAGTGTTGAAAAACCACTTTTCGCACTTGTGTTGGTGCAGGAAACCACTTTTGCACTTGTATTAGTGTGGAAAAACCACTTTTCGCACTTGTGTTAGTTTTGAAAAACCACTTTTCGCACTTGTGTTAGTGTTGAAAAACCACTTTTCGCACTTGTGTTAGTGTTGAAAAACCACTTTTCGAACTTGTGTTGGTGCAGGAAACCACTTTTGCTCTTGTATTAGTGTGGAAAAAACACTTTTCACACTTGTGTTGGTGCAGGAAACCACTTTTGCACTTGTATTAGTGTGGAAAAAACACTTTTTGCACTTGTGATAGTGTTGAAAACCCACTTTTCGCACTTGTGTTAGTGTTGAAAAACCACTTTTCGCACTTGTGTTGGTGCAGGAAACCACTTTTGCACTTGTATTAGTGTGGAAAAACCACTTTTCGCACTTGTGTTAGTGTTGAAAAACCACTTTTCGCACTTGTGTTAGTGTTGAAAAACCACTTTTCGCACTTGTGTTAGTGCAGGAAACCACTTTTGCACTTGTATTAGTGTGGAAAAACCACTTTTCGCACTTGTGTTAGTGTTGAAAAACCACTTTTCGCAATTGTGTTAGTGTTGAAAAACCACTTTTCGCACTTGTGTCAGTGTTGAAAAACCACTTTTCGCCCTTGTGTTGGTGCAGGAAACCACTTTTGCACTTGTATTATTGTGGAAAAACCACTTTTCGCACTTGTGTTAGTTTTGAAAAATCACTTTTCGCACTTGTGTTAGTGTGAAAAAAACTCTTTTGCACTTGTGATAGTGTTGAAAAACCACTTTTCGCACTTGTGTTAGTGTTGAAAAACCACTTTTCGCACTTGTGTTAGTGTTGAAAAACCACTTTTCGCACTTGTGTTAGTGTTGAAAAACCACATTTCGCACTTGTGTTAGTGTTGAAAAACCACTTTTCGCACTTGTGTTGGTGCAGGAAACCACTTTTGCACTTGTATTAGTGTGGGAAAAACACTTTTTGCACTTGTGATAGTGTTGAAAAACCACTTTTCGCACTTGTGTTAGTGTTGAAAAACCAGTTTTCGCACTTGTGTTGGTGCAGGAAACCACTTTTGCACTTGTATTAGTGTGGAAAACCACTTTTTGCACTTGTGTTAGTGTTGAAAAACCACTTTTCGCACTTGTGTTAGTGTTGAAAAACCACTTTTCGCACTTGTGTTAGTGTTGAAAAACCACTTTTAGCACTTGTGTTGGTGCAGGAAACCACTTTTACACTTGTATTAGTGTGGAAAAACTACTTTTCGCACTTGTGTTAGTTTTGAAAAACCACTTTTCGCACTTGTGTTAGTGTTGAAAAAACACTTTTCGCACTTGTGTTGGTGCAGGAAACCACTTTTGCACTTGTATTAGTGTGGAAAAAACACTTTTTGCACTTGTGATAGTGTTGAAAAACCACTTTTCGCACTTGTGTTAGTGTTGAAAAACCATTTTTCGCACTTGTGTTGGTGCACGAAACCACTTTTGCACTTGTATTAGTGTGGAAAAACCACTTTTCGCACTTGTGTTAGTTTTGAAAAACGACTTTTCGCACTTGTGTTAGTGTTGAAAAACCACTTTTCGCACTTGTGTTAGTGCAGGAAACCACTTTTGCACTTGTATTAGTGTGGAAAAACCACTTTTCGCACTTGTGTTAGTGTTGAAAAACCACTTTTCGCACTTGTGTTAGTGTTGAAAAACCACTTTTCGCACTTGTGTTAGTGTTGAAAAACCACTTTTCGCACTTGTGTTGGTGCAGGAAACTACTTTTGCACTTGTATTAGTGTGGGAAAACCACTTTTCGAACTTGTGTTAGTTTTGAAAAACCACTTTTCGCACTTGTGTTAGTGTTGAAAAACCACTTTTCGCACTTGTGTTAGTGTGGAAAAAACTCTTTTGCACTTGTGATAGTGTTGAAAAACCACTTTTGGCACTTGTGTTAGTGTTGAAAAACCACTTTTCGCACTTGTGTTAGTGTTGAAAAACCACTTTTCGCACTTGTGTTAGTGTTGAAAAACCACAATTCGCACTTGTGTTAGTGTTGAAAAACCACTTTTCGCACTTGTGTTGGTGCAGGAAACCACTTTTGCACTTGTATTAGTGTGGAAAAAACACTTTTTGCACTTGTGATAGTGTTGAAAAACCACTTTTCGCACTTGTGTTAGTGTTGAAAAACCACTTTTCGCACTTGTGTTGGTGCACGAAACCACTTTTGCACTTGTATTAGTGTGGAAAAACCACTTTTTGCACTTATGTTAGTGTTGAAAAACCACTTTTCGCACTTGTGTTAGTGTTGAAAAACCACTTTTCGCACTTGTGTTGGTGCAGGAAACCACTTTTGCACTTGTATTAGTGTGGAAAAACGACTTTTCGCACTTGCGTTAGTTTTGAAAACCCACTTTTGCACTTGTATTAGTGTTGAAAAACCACTTTTCGCACTTGTGTTAGTGTTGAAAAACCACTTTTCGCACTTGTGTTAGTGTTGAAAAACGACTTTTCGCACTTGTGTTGGTGCAGGAAACCACTTTTGCACTTGTATTAGTGTGGAAAAAACACTTTTTGCACTTGTGATAGTGTTGAAAAACCACTTTTGGCACTTGTGTTAGTGTTGAAAAACCACTTTTCGCACTTGTGTTGGTGCACGAAACCACTTTTGCACTTGTATTAGTGTGGAAAAACCACTTTTCGCACTTGTGTTAGTTTTGAAAACCACTTTTCGCACTTGTGTTAGTGTTGAAAAACCACTTTTCGCACTTGTGTTAGTGTTGAAAAACCACATTTCGCACTTGTGTTGGTGCAGGAAACCACTTTTGCACTTGTATTAGTGTGGAAAAACAACTTTTCGCACTTGTGTTAGTGTTGAAAAACCACTTTTCGCACTTGTGGTGGTGCAGGAAACCACTTTTGCACTTGTATTAGTGTGGAAAAACCACTTTTCGCACTTGTGTTAGTGTTGAAAAACCACTTTTCGCACTTGTGTTAGTGTTGAAAAACCACTTTTCGCACTTGTGTTAGTGTTGAAAAACCACTTTTCGCACATGTGTTGGTGCAGGAAACCACTTTTGCACTTGTATTAGTGTGGAAAAACCACTTTTCGCACTTGTGATAGTGTTGAAAAACCACTTTTCGCACTTGTGTTGGTGCAGGAAACCACTTTTGCACTTGTATTAGTGTGGAAAAAACACTTTTTGCACTTGTGTTAGTGTTGAAAAACCACTTTTCGCACTTGTGTTAGTGTTGAAAAACCACTTTTCGCACTTGTGTTGGTGCAGGAAACCACTTTTGCACTTGTATTAGTGTGGAAAAAACACTTTTTGCACTTGTGATAATGTTGAAAAACCACTTTTCGCACTTGTGTTAGTGTTGAAAAACCACTTTTCGCACTTGTGTTGGTGCAGGAAACCACTTTTGCACTTGTATTAGTGTGGAAAAAACTCTTTTGCACTTGTGATAGTGTTGAAAAACCACTTTTCGCACTTGTGTTAGTGTTGAAAAACCACTTTTCGCACTTGTGTTAGTGTTGAAAAACCACTTTTCGCACTTGTGTTAGTGTTGAAAAAACACATTTCGCACTTGTGTTAGTGTTGAAAAACCACTTTTCGCACTTGTGTTGGTGCAGGAAACCACTTTTGCACTTGTATTAGTGTGGAAAAAACACTTTTTGCACTTGTGATAGTGTTGAAAAACCACTTTTCGCACTTGTGTTAGTGTTGAAAAACCACTTTTCGCACTTGTGTTGGTGCAGGAAACCACTTTTGCACTTGTATTAGTGTGGAAAAACCACTTTTTGCACTTGTGTTAGTGTTGAAAAACCACTTTTCGCACTTGTGTTAGTGTTGAAAAACCCCTTTTCGCACTTGTGTTGGTGCAGGAAACCACTTTTGCACTTGTATTAGTGTGGAAAAACGACTTTTCGCACTTGTGTTAGTTTTGAAAAACCACTTTTGCACTTGTATTAGTGTTGAAAAACCACTTTTCGCACTTGTGTTAGTGTTGAAAAACCACTTTTCGCACTTGTGTTAGTGTTGAAAAACCACTTTTCGCACTTGTGTTGGTGCAGGAAACCACTTTTGCACTTGTATTAGTGTGGAAAAAACTCTTTTTGCACTTATGATAGTGTTGAAAAACCACTTTTCGCACTTGTGTTAGTGTTGAAAAACCACTTTTCGCACTTGTGTTGGTGCACGAAACCACTTTTGCACTTGTATTAGTGTGGAAAAACCACTTTTCGCACTTGTGTTAGTTTTGAAAAACCACTTTTCGGACTTGTGTTAGTGTTGAAAAACCACTTTTCGCACTTGTGTTAGTGTTGAAAAACCACTTTTCGCACTTGTGTTGGTGCAGGAAACCACTTTTGCACTTGTTATAGTGTGGAAAAAACACTTTTCGCACTTGTGTTAGTGTTGAAAAACCACTTTTCGCACTTGTGTTAGTGTTGAAAAACCACTTTTCGCACTTGTTTTGGTGCAGGAAACCACTTTTGCACTTGTATTAGTGTTGAAAAACAACTTTTCGCACTTGTGTTAGTGTTGAAAAACCACTTTTTGCACTTGTGTTGGTGCAGGAAACCACTTTTGCACTTGTATTAGTGTGGAAAAACCACTTTTCGCACTTGTGTTAGTGTTGAAAAACCACTTTTCGCACTTGTGTTAGTGTTGAAAAACCACTTTTCGCACTTGTGTTAGTGTTGAAAAACCACTTTTCGCACATGTGTTGGTGCAGGAAACCACTTTTGCACTTGTATTAGTGTGGAAAAACCACTTTTCGCACTTGTGATAGTGTTGAAAAACCACTTTTCGCACTTGTGTTAGTGTTGAAAAACCACTTTTCGCACTTGTGTTGGTGCAGGAAACCACTTTTGCACTTGTATTAGTGTGGAAAAAACACTTTTTGCACTTGTGATAGTGTTGAAAAACCACTTTTCGCACTTGTGTTAGTGTTGAAAAACCACTTTTCGCACTTGTGTTGGTGCAAGAAACCACTTTTGCACTTGTATTAGTGTGGAAAAACCACTTTTCGCACTTGTGTTAGTTTTGAAAAACCACTTTTCGCACTTGTGTTAGTGTTGAAAAACCACTTTTCGCACTTGTGTTAGTGTTGAAAAACCACCTTTCGCACTTGTGTTGGTGCAGGAAACCACTTTTGCACTTGTTATAGTGTGGAAAAAACACTTTTCGCAGTTGTGTTAGTGTTGAAAAACCACTTTTCGCACTTGTGTTAGTGTTGAAAAACCACTTTTCGCACTTGTGTTGGTGCAGGAAACCACTTTTGCACTTGTATTAGTGTGGAAAAACAACTTTTCGCACTTGTGTTAGTGTTGAAAAACCACTTTTAGCACTTGTGTTGGTGCAGGAAACCACTTTTGCACTTGTATTAGTGTGGAAAAAACACTTTTCGCACTTGTGTTAGTGTTGACAAACCACTTTTCGCACTTGTGTTAGTGTTGAAAAACCACTTTTCGCACTTGTGTTAGTGTTGAAAAACCACTTTTCGCACATGTGTTGGTGCAGGAAACCACTTTTGCACATGTATTAGTGTGGAAAAACCACTTTTCGCACTTGTGATAGTGTTGAAAAACCACTTTTCGCACTTGTGTTGGTGCAGGAAACCACTTTTGCACTTGTATTAGTGTGGAAAAAACACTTTTTGCACTTGTGTTAGTGTTGAAAAACCACTTTTCGCACTTGTGTTAGTGTTGAAAAACCACTTTTGGCACTTGTGTTGGTGCAGGAAACCACTTTTGCACTTGTATTAGTGTGGAAAAAACACTTTTTGCACTTGTGATAATGTTGAAAAACCACTTTTCGCACTTATGTTAGTGTTGAAAAACCACTTTTCGCACTTGTGTTGGTGCAGGAAACCACTTTTGCACTTGTATTAGTGTGGAAAAACCACTTTTCCCACTTGTGTTAGTGTTGAAAAACCACTTTTCGCACTTGTGTTAGTGTTTAAAAACCACTTTTCGCACATGTGTTAGTGTTGAAAAACCACTTTTCGCACTTGTGTTGGTGCAGGAAACTACTTTTGCACTTGTATTAGTGTGGAAAAACCACTTTTCGCACTTGTGTTAGTTTTGAAAAACCACTTTTCGCACTTGTGTTAGTGTTGAAAAACCACTTTTCGCACTTGTGTTAGTGTTGAAAAACCACTTTTCGCACTTGTGTTGGTGCAGGAAACCACTTTTGCACTTGTATTAGTGTGGAAAAAACACTTTTTGCACTTGTGATAGTGTTGAAAAACCACTTTTCGCACTTGTGTTAGTGTTGAAAAACCACTTTTCGCACTTGTGTTGGTGCAAGAAACCACTTTTGCACTTGTATTAGTGTGGAAAAACCACTTTTCGCACTTGTGTTAGTTTTGAAAAACCACTTTTCGCACTTGTGTTAGTGTTGAAAAACCACTTTTCGCACTTGTGTTAGTGTTGAAAAACCACCTTTCGCACTTGTGTTGGTGCAGGAAACCACTTTTGCACTTGTTATAGTGTGGAAAAAACACTTTTCGCAGTTGTGTTAGTGTTGAAAAACCACTTTTCGCACTTGTGTTAGTGTTGAAAAACCACTTTTCGCACTTGTGTTGGTGCAGGAAACCACTTTTGCACTTGTATTAGTGTGGAAAAACAACTTTTCGCACTTGTGTTAGTGTTGAAAAACCACTTTTAGCACTTGTGTTGGTGCAGGAAACCACTTTTGCACTTGTATTAGTGTGGAAAAAACACTTTTCGCACTTGTGTTAGTGTTGACAAACCACTTTTCGCACTTGTGTTAGTGTTGAAAAACCACTTTTCGCACTTGTGTTAGTGTTGAAAAACCACTTTTCGCACATGTGTTGGTGCAGGAAACCACTTTTGCACATGTATTAGTGTGGAAAAACCACTTTTCGCACTTGTGATAGTGTTGAAAAACCACTTTTCGCACTTGTGTTGGTGCAGGAAACCACTTTTGCACTTGTATTAGTGTGGAAAAAACACTTTTTGCACTTGTGTTAGTGTTGAAAAACCACTTTTCGCACTTGTGTTAGTGTTGAAAAACCACTTTTGGCACTTGTGTTGGTGCAGGAAACCACTTTTGCACTTGTATTAGTGTGGAAAACCACTTTTTGCACTTGTGTTAGTGTTGAAAAACCACTTTTCGCACTTGTGTTAGTGTTGAAAAACCACTTTTCGCACTTGTGTTAGTGTTGAAGAACCACTTTTCGCACTTGTGTTGGTGCAGGAAACCACTTTTACACTTGTATTAGTGTGGAAAAACTACTTTTCGCACTTGTGTTAGTTTTGAAAAACCACTTTTCGCACTTGTGTTAGTGTTGAAAAAACACTTTTCGCACTTGTGTTGGTGCAGGAAACCACTTTTGCACTTGTATTAGTGTGGAAAAAACACTTTTTGCACTTGTGATAGTGTTGAAAAACCACTTTTCGCACTTGTGTTAGTGTTGAAAAACCATTTTTCGCACTTGTGTTGGTGCACGAAACCACTTTTGCACTTGTATTAGTGTGGAAAAACCACTTTTCGCACTTGTGTTAGTTTTGAAAAACGACTTTTCGCACTTGTGTTAGTGTTGAAAAACCACTTTTCGCACTTGTGTTAGTGCAGGAAACCACTTTTGCACTTGTATTAGTGTGGAAAAACCACTTTTCGCACTTGTGTTAGTGTTGAAAAACCACTTTTCGCACTTGTGTTAGTGTTGAAAAACCACTTTTCGCACTTGTGTTAGTGTTGAAAAACCACTTTTCGCACTTGTGTTGGTGCAGGAAACCACTTTTGCACTTGTATTAGTGTGGGAAAACCACTTTTCGAACTTGTGTTAGTTTTGAAAAACCACTTTTCGCACTTGTGTTAGTGTTGAAAAACCACTTTTCGCACTTGTGTTAGTGTGGAAAAAACTCTTTTGCACTTGTGATAGTGTTGAAAAACCACTTTTGGCACTTGTGTTAGTGTTGAAAAACCACTTTTCGCACTTGTGTTAGTGTTGAAAAACCACTTTTCGCACTTGTGTTAGTGTTGAAAAACCACAATTCGCACTTGTGTTAGTGTTGAAAAACCACTTTTCGCACTTGTGTTGGTGCAGGAAACCACTTTTGCACTTGTATTAGTGTGGAAAAAACACTTTTTGCACTTGTGATAGTGTTGAAAAACCACTTTTCGCACTTGTGTTAGTGTTGAAAAACCACTTTTCGCACTTGTGTTGGTGCAGGAAACCACTTTTGCACTTGTATTAGTGTGGAAAAACCACTTTTTGCACTTATGTTAGTGTTGAAAAACCACTTTTCGCACTTGTGTTAGTGTTGAAAAACCACTTTTCGCACTTGTGTTGGTGCAGGAAACCACTTTTGCACTTGTATTAGTGTGGAAAAACGACTTTTCGCACTTGCGTTAGTTTTGAAAACCCACTTTTGCACTTGTATTAGTGTTGAAAAACCACTTTTCGCACTTGTGTTAGTGTTGAAAAACCACTTTTCGCACTTGTGTTAGTGTTGAAAAACGACTTTTCGCACTTGTGTTGGTGCAGGAAACCACTTTTGCACTTGTATTAGTGTGGAAAAAACACTTTTTGCACTTGTGATAGTGTTGAAAAACCACTTTTGGCACTTGTGTTAGTGTTGAAAAACCACTTTTCGCACTTGTGTTGGTGCACGAAACCACTTTTGCACTTGTATTAGTGTGGAAAAACCACTTTTCGCACTTGTGTTAGTTTTGAAAACCACTTTTCGCACTTGTGTTAGTGTTGAAAAACCACTTTTCGCACTTGTGTTAGTGTTGAAAAACCACATTTCGCACTTGTGTTGGTGCAGGAAACCACTTTTGCACTTGTATTAGTGTGGAAAAACAACTTTTCGCACTTGTGTTAGTGTTGAAAAACCACTTTTCGCACTTGTGGTGGTGCAGGAAACCACTTTTGCACTTGTATTAGTGTGGAAAAACCACTTTTCGCACTTGTGTTAGTGTTGAAAAACCACTTTTCGCACTTGTGTTAGTGTTGAAAAACCACTTTTCGCACTTGTGTTAGTGTTGAAAAACCACTTTTCGCACATGTGTTGGTGCAGGAAACCACTTTTGCACTTGTATTAGTGTGGAAAAACCACTTTTCGCACTTGTGATAGTGTTGAAAAACCACTTTTCGCACTTGTGTTGGTGCAGGAAACCACTTTTGCACTTGTATTAGTGTGGAAAAAACACTTTTTGCACTTGTGTTAGTGTTGAAAAACCACTTTTCGCACTTGTGTTAGTGTTGAAAAACCACTTTTCGCACTTGTGTTGGTGCAGGAAACCACTTTTGCACTTGTATTAGTGTGGAAAAAACACTTTTTGCACTTGTGATAATGTTGAAAAACCACTTTTCGCACTTGTGTTAGTGTTGAAAAACCACTTTTCGCACTTGTGTTGGTGCAGGAAACCACTTTTGCACTTGTATTAGTGTGGAAAAAACTCTTTTGCACTTGTGATAGTGTTGAAAAACCACTTTTCGCACTTGTGTTAGTGTTGAAAAACCACTTTTCGCACTTGTGTTAGTGTTGAAAAACCACTTTTCGCACTTGTGTTAGTGTTGAAAAAACACATTTCGCACTTGTGTTAGTGTTGAAAAACCACTTTTCGCACTTGTGTTGGTGCAGGAAACCACTTTTGCACTTGTATTAGTGTGGAAAAAACACTTTTTGCACTTGTGATAGTGTTGAAAAACCACTTTTCGCACTTGTGTTAGTGTTGAAAAACCACTTTTCGCACTTGTGTTGGTGCAGGAAACCACTTTTGCACTTGTATTAGTGTGGAAAAACCACTTTTTGCACTTGTGTTAGTGTTGAAAAACCACTTTTCGCACTTGTGTTAGTGTTGAAAAACCCCTTTTCGCACTTGTGTTGGTGCAGGAAACCACTTTTGCACTTGTATTAGTGTGGAAAAACGACTTTTCGCACTTGTGTTAGTTTTGAAAAACCACTTTTGCACTTGTATTAGTGTTGAAAAACCACTTTTCGCACTTGTGTTAGTGTTGAAAAACCACTTTTCGCACTTGTGTTAGTGTTGAAAAACCACTTTTCGCACTTGTGTTGGTGCAGGAAACCACTTTTGCACTTGTATTAGTGTGGAAAAAACTCTTTTTGCACTTATGATAGTGTTGAAAAACCACTTTTCGCACTTGTGTTAGTGTTGAAAAACCACTTTTCGCACTTGTGTTGGTGCACGAAACCACTTTTGCACTTGTATTAGTGTGGAAAAACCACTTTTCGCACTTGTGTTAGTTTTGAAAAACCACTTTTCGGACTTGTGTTAGTGTTGAAAAACCACTTTTCGCACTTGTGTTAGTGTTGAAAAACCACTTTTCGCACTTGTGTTGGTGCAGGAAACCACTTTTGCACTTGTTATAGTGTGGAAAAAACACTTTTCGCACTTGTGTTAGTGTTGAAAAACCACTTTTCGCACTTGTGTTAGTGTTGAAAAACCACTTTTCGCACTTGTTTTGGTGCAGGAAACCACTTTTGCACTTGTATTAGTGTTGAAAAACAACTTTTCGCACTTGTGTTAGTGTTGAAAAACCACTTTTTGCACTTGTGTTGGTGCAGGAAACCACTTTTGCACTTGTATTAGTGTGGAAAAACCACTTTTTGCACTTGTGTTAGTGTTGAAAAACCACTTTTCGCACTTGTGTTAGTGTTGAAAAACCACTTTTCGCACTTGTGTTAGTGTTGAAAAACCACTTTTCGCACATGTGTTGGTGCAGGAAACCACTTTTGCACTTGTATTAGTGTGGAAAAACCACTTTTCGCACTTGTGATAGTGTTGAAAAACCACTTTTCGCACTTGTGTTAGTGTTGAAAAACCACTTTTCGCACTTGTGTTGGTGCAGGAAACCACTTTTGCACTTGTATTAGTGTGGAAAAAACACTTTTTGCACTTGTGATAGTGTTGAAAAACCACTTTTCGCACTTGTGTTAGTGTTGAAAAACCACTTTTCGCACTTGTGTTGGTGCAAGAAACCACTTTTGCACTTGTATTAGTGTGGAAAAACCACTTTTCGCACTTGTGTTAGTTTTGAAAAACCACTTTTCGCACTTGTGTTAGTGTTGAAAAACCACTTTTCGCACTTGTGTTGGTGCAGGAAACCACTTTTGCACTTGTTATAGTGTGGAAAAAACACTTTTCGCAGTTGTGTTAGTGTTGAAAAACCACTTTTCGCACTTGTGTTAGTGTTGAAAAACCACTTTTCGCACTTGTGTTGGTGCAGGAAACCACTTTTGCACTTGTATTAGTGTGGAAAAACAACTTTTCGCACTTGTGTTAGTGTTGAAAAACCACTTTTAGCACTTGTGTTGGTGCAGGAAACCACTTTTGCACTTGTATTAGTGTGGAAAAAACACTTTTCGCACTTGTGTTAGTGTTGACAAACCACTTTTCGCACTTGTGTTAGTGTTGAAAAACCACTTTTCGCACTTGTGTTAGTGTTGAAAAACCACTTTTCGCACATGTGTTGGTGCAGGAAACCACTTTTGCACATGTATTAGTGTGGAAAAACCACTTTTCGCACTTGTGATAGTGTTGAAAAACCACTTTTCGCACTTGTGTTGGTGCAGGAAACCACTTTTGCACTTGTATTAGTGTGGAAAAAACACTTTTTGCACTTGTGTTAGTGTTGAAAAACCACTTTTCGCACTTGTGTTAGTGTTGAAAAACCACTTTTGGCACTTGTGTTGGTGCAGGAAACCACTTTTGCACTTGTATTAGTGTGGAAAAAACACTTTTTGCACTTGTGATAATGTTGAAAAACCACTTTTCGCACTTATGTTAGTGTTGAAAAACCACTTTTCGCACTTGTGTTGGTGCAGGAAACCACTTTTGCACTTGTATTAGTGTGGAAAAACCACTTTTCCCACTTGTGTTAGTGTTGAAAAACCACTTTTCGCACTTGTGTTAGTGTTTAAAAACCACTTTTCGCACATGTGTTAGTGTTGAAAAACCACTTTTCGCACTTGTGTTGGTGCAGGAAACTACTTTTGCACTTGTATTAGTGTGGAAAAACCACTTTTCGCACTTGTGTTAGTTTTGAAAAACCACTTTTCGCACTTGTGTTAGTGTTGAAAAACCACTTTTCGCACTTGTGTTAGTGTTGAAAAACCACTTTTCGCACTTGTGTTGGTGCAGGAAACCACTTTTGCACTTGTATTAGTGTGGAAAAAACACTTTTTGCACTTGTGATAGTGTTGAAAAACCACTTTTCGCACTTGTGTTAGTGTTGAAAAACCACTTTTCGCACTTGTGTTGGTGCAAGAAACCACTTTTGCACTTGTATTAGTGTGGAAAAACCACTTTTCGCACTTGTGTTAGTTTTGAAAAACCACTTTTCGCACTTGTGTTAGTGTTGAAAAACCACTTTTCGCACTTGTGTTAGTGTTGAAAAACCACTTTTTGCACTTGTATTAGTGTGGAAAAACCACTTTTCGCACTTGTGTTAGTTTTGAAAAACCACTTTTCGCACTTGTGTTAGTGTTGAAAAACCACTTTTCGCACTTGTGTTAGTTTTGAAAAACCACTTTTCGCACTTGTGTTAGTGTTGAAAAACCACTTTTCGCACTTGTGTTGGTGCACGAAACCACTTTTGCACTTGTATTAGTGTGGAAAAACCACTTTTCGCACTTGTGTTAGTTTTGAAAAACCACTTTTCGGACTTGTGTTAGTGTTGAAAAACCACTTTTCGCACTTGTGTTAGTGTTGAAAAACCACTTTTCGCACTTGTGTTGGTGCAGGAAACCACTTTTGCACTTGTTATAGTGTGGAAAAAACACTTTTCGCACTTGTGTTAGTGTTGAAAAACCACTTTTCGCACTTGTGTTAGTGTTGAAAAACCACTTTTCGCACTTGTTTTGGTGCAGGAAACCACTTTTGCACTTGTATTAGTGTTGAAAAACAACTTTTCGCACTTGTGTTAGTGTTGAAAAACCACTTTTTGCACTTGTGTTGGTGCAGGAAACCACTTTTGCACTTGTATTAGTGTGGAAAAACCACTTTTTGCACTTGTGTTAGTGTTGAAAAACCACTTTTCGCACTTGTGTTAGTGTTGAAAAACCACTTTTCGCACTTGTGTTAGTGTTGAAAAACCACTTTTCGCACATGTGTTGGTGCAGGAAACCACTTTTGCACTTGTATTAGTGTGGAAAAACCACTTTTCGCACTTGTGATAGTGTTGAAAAACCACTTTTCGCACTTGTGTTAGTGTTGAAAAACCACTTTTCGCACTTGTGTTGGTGCAGGAAACCACTTTTGCACTTGTATTAGTGTGGAAAAAACACTTTTTGCACTTGTGATAGTGTTGAAAAACCACTTTTCGCACTTGTGTTAGTGTTGAAAAACCACTTTTCGCACTTGTGTTGGTGCAAGAAACCACTTTTGCACTTGTATTAGTGTGGAAAAACCACTTTTCGCACTTGTGTTAGTTTTGAAAAACCACTTTTCGCACTTGTGTTAGTGTTGAAAAACCACTTTTCGCACTTGTGTTGGTGCAGGAAACCACTTTTGCACTTGTTATAGTGTGGAAAAAACACTTTTCGCAGTTGTGTTAGTGTTGAAAAACCACTTTTCGCACTTGTGTTAGTGTTGAAAAACCACTTTTCGCACTTGTGTTGGTGCAGGAAACCACTTTTGCACTTGTATTAGTGTGGAAAAACAACTTTTCGCACTTGTGTTAGTGTTGAAAAACCACTTTTAGCACTTGTGTTGGTGCAGGAAACCACTTTTGCACTTGTATTAGTGTGGAAAAAACACTTTTCGCACTTGTGTTAGTGTTGACAAACCACTTTTCGCACTTGTGTTAGTGTTGAAAAACCACTTTTCGCACTTGTGTTAGTGTTGAAAAACCACTTTTCGCACATGTGTTGGTGCAGGAAACCACTTTTGCACATGTATTAGTGTGGAAAAACCACTTTTCGCACTTGTGATAGTGTTGAAAAACCACTTTTCGCACTTGTGTTGGTGCAGGAAACCACTTTTGCACTTGTATTAGTGTGGAAAAAACACTTTTTGCACTTGTGTTAGTGTTGAAAAACCACTTTTCGCACTTGTGTTAGTGTTGAAAAACCACTTTTGGCACTTGTGTTGGTGCAGGAAACCACTTTTGCACTTGTATTAGTGTGGAAAAAACACTTTTTGCACTTGTGATAATGTTGAAAAACCACTTTTCGCACTTATGTTAGTGTTGAAAAACCACTTTTCGCACTTGTGTTGGTGCAGGAAACCACTTTTGCACTTGTATTAGTGTGGAAAAACCACTTTTCCCACTTGTGTTAGTGTTGAAAAACCACTTTTCGCACTTGTGTTAGTGTTTAAAAACCACTTTTCGCACATGTGTTAGTGTTGAAAAACCACTTTTCGCACTTGTGTTGGTGCAGGAAACTACTTTTGCACTTGTATTAGTGTGGAAAAACCACTTTTCGCACTTGTGTTAGTTTTGAAAAACCACTTTTCGCACTTGTGTTAGTGTTGAAAAACCACTTTTCGCACTTGTGTTAGTGTTGAAAAACCACTTTTCGCACTTGTGTTGGTGCAGGAAACCACTTTTGCACTTGTATTAGTGTGGAAAAAACACTTTTTGCACTTGTGATAGTGTTGAAAAACCACTTTTCGCACTTGTGTTAGTGTTGAAAAACCACTTTTCGCACTTGTGTTGGTGCAAGAAACCACTTTTGCACTTGTATTAGTGTGGAAAAACCACTTTTCGCACTTGTGTTAGTTTTGAAAAACCACTTTTCGCACTTGTGTTAGTGTTGAAAAACCACTTTTCGCACTTGTGTTAGTGTTGAAAAACCACCTTTCGCACTTGTGTTGGTGCAGGAAACCACTTTTGCACTTGTTATAGTGTGGAAAAAACACTTTTCGCAGTTGTGTTAGTGTTGAAAAACCACTTTTCGCACTTGTGTTAGTGTTGAAAAACCACTTTTCGCACTTGTGTTGGTGCAGGAAACCACTTTTGCACTTGTATTAGTGTGGAAAAACAACTTTTCGCACTTGTGTTAGTGTTGAAAAACCACTTTTAGCACTTGTGTTGGTGCAGGAAACCACTTTTGCACTTGTATTAGTGTGGAAAAAACACTTTTCGCACTTGTGTTAGTGTTGACAAACCACTTTTCGCACTTGTGTTAGTGTTGAAAAACCACTTTTCGCGCTTGTGTTAGTGTTGAAAAACCACTTTTCGCACATGTGTTGGTGCAGGAAACCACTTTTGCACATGTATTAGTGTGGAAAAACCACTTTTCGCACTTGTGATAGTGTTGAAAAACCACTTTTCGCACTTGTGTTGGTGCAGGAAACCACTTTTGCACTTGTATTAGTGTGGAAAAAACACTTTTTGCACTTGTGTTAGTGTTGAAAAACCACTTTTCGCACTTGTGTTAGTGTTGAAAAACCACTTTTGGCACTTGTGTTGGTGCAGGAAACCACTTTTGCACTTGTATTAGTGTGGAAAAAACACTTTTTGCACTTGTGATAATGTTGAAAAACCACTTTTCGCACTTGTGTTAGTGTTGAAAAACCACTTTTCGCACTTGTGTTGGTGCAGGAAACCACTTTTGCACTTGTATTAGTGTGGAAAAACCACTTTTCCCACTTGTGTTAGTGTTGAAAAACCACTTTTCGCACTTGTGTTAGTGTTTAAAAACCACTTTTCGCACATGTGTTAGTGTTGAAAAACCACTTTTCGCACTTGTGTTGGTGCAGGAAACTACTTTTGCACTTGTATTAGTGTGGAAAAACCACTTTTCGCACTTGTGTTAGTTTTGAAAAACCACTTTTCGCACTTGTGTTAGTGTTGAAAAACCACTTTTCGCACTTGTGTTAGTGTTGAAAAACCACTTTTCGCACTTGTGTTGGTGCAGGAAACCACTTTTGCTCTTGTATTAGTGTGGAAAAAACACTTTTCGCACTTGTGTTGGTGCAGGAAACCACTTTTGCACTTGTATTAGTGTGGAAAAAACACTTATTGCACTTGTGATAGTGTTGAAAAACCACTTTTCGCACTTGTGTTAGTGCAGGAAACCACTTTTGCACTTGTATTAGTGTGGAAAAACCACTTTTCGCACTTGTGTTAGTGTTGAAAAACCACATTTCGCACTTGTGTTAGTGTTGAAAAACAACTTTTCGCACTTGTTTTGGTGCAGGAAACCACTTTTGCACTTGTATTAGTGTGGAAAAAACACTTTTTGCACTTGTGATAGTGTTGAAAAACCACTTTTCGCACTTGTGTTAGTGTTGAAAAAACACTTTTCGCACTTGTGTTGGTGCAGGAAACCACTTTTGCACTTGTATTAGTGTGGAAAAACAACTTTTCGCACTTGTGTTAGTGTTGAAAAACCACTTTTAGCACTTGTGTTGGTGCAGGAAACCACTTTTGCACTTGTATTAGTGTGGAAAACCACTTTCGCACTTGTGTTAGTGTTGACAAACCACTTTTCGCACTTGTGTTAGTGTTGAAAAACCACTTTTCGCACTTGTGTTAGTGTTGAAAAACCACTTTTCGCACATGTGTTGGTGCAGGAAACCACTTTTGCACATGTATTAGTGTGGAAAAACCACTTTTCGCACTTGTGATAGTGTTGAAAAACCACTTTTCGCACTTGTGTTAGTGTTGAAAAACCACTTTTCGCACTTGTGTTGGTGCAGGAAACCACTTTTGCACTTGTATTAGTGTGGAAAAACCACTTTTTGCACTTGTGTTAGTGTTGAAAAACCACCTTTCGCACTTGTGTTAGTGTTGAAAACCACTTTTCGCACTTGTGTTAGTGTTGAAAAACCACTTTTCGCACTTGTGTTGGTGCAGGAAACCACTTTTGCACTTGTTATAGTGTGGAAAAAACACTTTTTGCAGTTGTGTTAGTGTTGAAAAACCACTTTTCGCACTTGTGTTAGTGTTGAAAAACCACTTTTCGCACTTGTGTTAGTGTTGAAAAACCACTTTTCGCACTTGTGTTAGTGTTGGAAAAACACATTTCGCACTTGTGTTAGTGTTGAAAAACCACTTTTCGCACTTGTGTTGGTGCAGGAAACCACGTTTGCACTTGTATTAGTGTGGAAAAAACACTTTTTGCACTTGTGATAGTGTTGAAAAACCACTTTTCGCACTTGTGTTAGTGTTGAAAAACCACTTTTCGCACTTGTGTTGGTGTTGGAAAAACACATTTCGCACTTGTGTTAGTGTTGAAAAACCACTTTTCGCACTTGTGTTGGTGCAGGAAACCACGTTTGCACTTGTATTAGTGTGGAAAAAACACTTTTTGCACTTGTGATAGTGTTGAAAAACCACTTTTCGCACTTGTGTTAGTGTTGAAAAACCACTTTTCGCACTTGTGTTGGTGCAGGAAACCACTTTTGCACTTGTATTAGTGTGGAAAAACCACTTTTTGCACTTGTGTTAGTGTTGAAAAACCACTTTTCGCACTTGTGTTAGTGTTGAAAAACCCCTTTTCGCACTTGTGTTGGTGCAGGAAACCACTTTTGCACTTGTATTAGTGTGGAAAAACGACTTTTCGCACTTGTGTTAGTTTTGAAAAACCACTTTTGCACTTGTATTAGTGTTGAAAAACCACTTTCGCACTTGTGTTAGTGTTGAAAAACCACTTTTCGCACTTGTGTTAGTGTTGAAAAACCACTTTTCACACTTGTGTTGGTGCAGGAAACCACTTTTGCACTTGTATTAGTGTGGAAAAAACACTTTTTGCACTTATGATAGTGTTGAAAAACCACTTTTCGCACTTGTGTTAGTGTTGAAAAACCACTTTTCGCACTTGTGTTGGTGCACGAAACCACTTTTGCACTTGTATTAGTGTGGAAAAACCACTTTTCGCACTTGTGTTAGTTTTGAAAAACCACTTTTCGCACTTGTGTTAGTGTTGAAAAACCACTTTTCGCACTTGTGTTAGTGTTGAAAAACCACTTTTCGCACTTGTGTTGGTGCAGGAAACCACTTTTGCACTTGTTATAGTGTGGAAAAAACACTTTTCGCACTTGTGTTAGTGTTGAAAAACCACTTTTCGCACTTGTGTTAGTGTTGAAAAACCACTTTTCGCACTTGTGTTGGTGCAGGAAACCACTTTTGCACTTGTATTAGTGTGGAAAAACAACTTTTCGCACTTGTGTTAGTGTTGAAAAACCACTTTTTGCACTTGTGTTGGTGAAGGAAACCACTTTTGCACTTGTATTAGTGTGGAAAAACCACTTTTCGCACTTGTGTTAGTGTTGAAAAACCACTTTTCGCACTTGTGTTAGTGTTGAAAAACCACTTTTCGCACTTGTGTTAGTGTTGAAAAACCACTTTTCGCACATGTGTTGGTGCAGGAAACCACTTTTGCACTTGTATTAGTGTGGAAAAACCACTTTTCGCACTTGCGATAGTGTTGAAAAACCACTTTTCGCACTTGTGTTAGTGTTGAAAAACCACTTTTCGCACTTGTGTTGGTGCAGGAAACCACTTTTGCACTTGTATTAGTGTGGAAAAAACACTTTTTGCACTTGTGATAGTGTTGAAAAACCACTTTTCGCACTTGTGTTAGTGTTGAAAAACCACTTTTCGCACTTGTGTTGGTGCAAGAAACCACTTTTGCACTTGTATTAGTGTGGAAAAACCACTTTTCGCACTTGTGTTAGTTTTGAAAAACCACTTTTCGCACTTGTGTTAGTGTTGAAAAACCACTTTTCGCACTTGTGTTAGTGTTGAAAAACCACCTTTCGCACTTGTGTTGGTGCAGGAAACCACTTTTGCACTTGTTATAGTGTGGAAAAAACACTTTTCGCAGTTGTGTTAGTGTTGAAAAACCACTTTTCGCACTTGTGTTAGTGTTGAAAAACCACTTTTCGCACTTGTGTTGGTGCAGGAAACCACTTTTGCACTTGTATTAGTGTGGAAAAACAACTTTTCGCACTTGTGTTAGTGTTGAAAAACCACTTTTAGCACTTGTGTTGGTGCAGGAAACCACTTTTGCACTTGTATTAGTGTGGAAAACCACTTTTGCACTTGTGTTAGTGTTGACAAACCACTTTTCGCACTTGTGTTAGTGTTGAAAAACCACTTTTCGCACTTGTGTTAGTGTTGAAAAACCACTTTTCGCACATGTGTTGGTGCAGGAAACCACTTTTGCACATGTATTAGTGTGGAAAAACAACTTTTCGCACTTGTGATAGTGTTGAAAAACCACTTTTCGCACTTGTGTTAGTGTTGAAAAACCACTTTTCGCACTTGTGTTGGTGCAGGAAACCACTTTTGCACTTGTATTAGTGTGGAAAAACCACTTTTTGCACTTGTGTTAGTGTTGAAAAACCACCTTTCGCACTTGTGTTAGTGTTGAAAACCACTTTTCGCACTTGTGTTAGTGTTGAAAAACCACTTTTCGCACTTGTGTTGGTGCAGGAAACCACTTTTGCACTTGTTATAGTGTGGAAAAAACACTTTTCGCAGTTGTGTTAGTGTTGAAAAACCACTTTTCGCACTTGTGTTAGTGTTGAAAAACCACTTTTCGCACTTGTGTTGGTGAAGGAAACCACTTTTGCACTTGTATTAGTGTGGAAAAACCACTTTTCGCACTTGTTTTAGTGTTGAAAAACCACTTTTCGCAGTTGTGTTAGTGTTGAAAAACCACTTTTCGCACTTGTGTTAGTGTTGAAAAACCACTTTTCGCACATGTGTTGGTGCAGGAAACCACTTTTGCACTTGTATTAGTGTGGAAAAACCACTTTTCGCACTTGCGATAGTGTTGAAAAACCACTTTTCGCACTTGTGTTAGTGTTGAAAAACCACTTTTCGCACTTGTGTTGGTGCAGGAAACCACTTTTGCACTTGTATTAGTGAGGAAAAAACACTTTTTGCACTTGTGATAGTGTTGAAAAACCACTTTTCGCACTTGTGTTGGTGCAGGAAACCACTTTTGCACTTGTATTAGTGTGGAAAAAACACTTTTTGCACTTGTGTTAGTGTTGAAAAACCACTTTTCGCACTTGTGTTAGTGTTGAAAAACCACTTTTGGCACTTGTGTTGGTGCAGGAAACCACTTTTGCACTTGTATTAGTGTGGAAAAAACACTTTTTGCACTTGTGATAATGTTGAAAAACCACTTTTCGCACTTATGTTAGTGTTGAAAAACCACTTTTCGCACTTGTGTTGGTGCAGGAAACCACTTTTGCACTTGTATTAGTGTGGAAAAACCACTTTTCCCACTTGTGTTAGTGTTGAAAAACCACTTTTCGCACTTGTGTTAGTGTTTAAAAACCACTTTTCGCACATGTGTTAGTGTTGAAAAACCACTTTTCGCACTTGTGTTGGTGCAGGAAACTACTTTTGCACTTGTATTAGTGTGGAAAAACCACTTTTCGCACTTGTGTTAGTTTTGAAAAACCACTTTTCGCACTTGTGTTAGTGTTGAAAAACCACTTTTCGCACTTGTGTTAGTGTTGAAAAACCACTTTTCGCACTTGTGTTGGTGCAGGAAACCACTTTTGCACTTGTATTAGTGTGGAAAAAACACTTTTTGCACTTGTGATAGTGTTGAAAAACCACTTTTCGCACTTGTGTTAGTGTTGAAAAACCACTTTTCGCACTTGTGTTGGTGCAAGAAACCACTTTTGCACTTGTATTAGTGTGGAAAAACCACTTTTCGCACTTGTGTTAGTTTTGAAAAACCACTTTTCGCACTTGTGTTAGTTTTGAAAAACCACTTTTCGCACTTGTGTTAGTGTTGAAAAACCACCTTTCGCACTTGTGTTGGTGCAGGAAACCACTTTTGCACTTGTTATAGTGTGGAAAAAAACACTTTTCGCAGTTGTGTTAGTGTTGAAAAACCACTTTTCGCACTTGTGTTAGTGTTGAAAAACCACTTTTCGCACTTGTGTTGGTGCAGGAAACCACTTTTGCACTTGTATTAGTGTGGAAAAACAACTTTTCGCACTTGTGTTAGTGTTGAAAAACCACTTTTAGCACTTGTGTTGGTGCAGGAAACCACTTTTGCACTTGTATTAGTGTGGAAAAAA